>NC_134271.1:63896993-64196993 GCF_031893055.1 Leptodactylus fuscus
ACCTCAGATGAAGAGGAGGACAAAAAAATCTTGCATAATTTACTTTAATACTAGTTTGCAGAAACAATGAAGAAAATTGTACAAATCATTTATTTTAAAAAGTTAAAAAAAAGTCCTTGAACTAACCCTTGCTGACAAGGGGTTAAAAATGAATATCTGTCTAAAATGTAGTTCTGTCTGATCCTAGAAAGGCTAGGTGATAACCAGGGACTGACACCTTGGAAAAGGATGAATTTAAAGAAATTACTTTAAAGGGAATCTTCCACCTCCCCAAACATACTCAACTATCAGCACCATGTTACAGAGCCATAATATACCTTTTTATGGATTTCCACTTTGAAGTTTTATGCAAATTAGGCAGCTAGTGCATTGGAGGTAGGCCTTCAGCACCCTGGAGCATTTCTCTTGTCACTTAGACCCCACCATCTTCTGTCTGGGCCATGCTGTGCAGTAAGAGTTAATATTCAGATTACAATGACATCATTCATTCTACCTAAGCAGTAAGAGCAGTGCTCTCAGGGCTGAAGGGCCGCCCCCAGTGCACCAACTGCCTCATTTGCATAAGACTTCAAAGTTGTTTTTCTCCAAATCTACAAAAGTGACATATATAACAAAGGTATGTTACTTATAACTAATGTGCTCTGTAACATTCTGCTAACTTATGCTTGGGGGAGGTAGTAGACTCTTTAACACTGGTTTCACTGACAGTTTTGGCATTTGTGTGTGCCACAATTCTGTGCAATATGGCCACATATATAAGCCCATGGTCGGGGGTCAGCAACCTTCGGCTCTCCAGCTGCTGTGAAACTACAACTCCCAACATGCTCCATTCACTTCCATGGGAGTTCCTCAAACAGCAGAGGAAGAATGCATGCTGGGAGTTGTAGTTTTACAACAGATGGAGTGCCGAAGGTTGCTCCCTCCTGCCCTAAGGCTTTATTTCTTCAAGAAAGATGTTCAGTTTATGGGCAGTTCTCCATTGTTCGGTTATAGATGCCACTGCCTATACAGTAGGATATGTAACAGCCTTCTAGCAGAGGTATTACAGGAAGATCCTGTAAAAATACACTTTTAAGTACATTCAAATTGCAGTGTGAACTAAGCCTTAGTGCAGGTTGCCTATAAACAGATGCATAACAATGGCTCGTTTATAGGCAGAATACTCTTCATTTTTACATATCCTTCCATAACTTTCCATGTTTATGAAGGCAGTATACTTATTCCATGGAAACTCTTGCTAGGGGCATTTACAATTATTAAGATTAAATGGCTATTTAGAAGCAGCCTACTGTGTTATAAAGTGCAGCTCATGCTAAGGTGAGCATTAGAAGGAGCCCCATACTGTGACCAACAGGTTAAAATGCCCTTTAATAGTCCATTTACTGCAACATCCACGCAACAAAAACTGTTTAAAATGCTCATGAAAAAGGAAGCAGCTGGAACACTCGACAGCAGATTATAAGTGAAATCATTAGATTTCCATATATACTATACATCAGCCCACCAACCTCCTGACTGGTAAGTAGAATTCATGTCACAAGTGCTAGCACCCTGATTTAGTGAGTCGTCGCAAGACTAATGTGCTCTGTTATAAGGGAGTATAAACATTACAAAACAGGATTCCACTATACAAGGCTGCGTCTGCAAGAAACAAACTATTTTTTATCCGTATGAATCTCATGCATGCATATGTGTTCTGTGTGCCTGCACATAGGGCATCCATTTTTTTTTTTGCCTGCACTTCCGTTCATGGATAAGTGAACAGACAAACGCACTAGTGTAGGTCCACATTCACACACTCTGGTAACAAACTTGTTCACATAAGTCCTAATCTGTTGTACCAACTACAGTATGTACTACATGGTCACCCATTCACTTTAATAGTGCACTTTTGATCTCAATGACAGATATAGGCACAGCATTCATATTCATCCAAAACCGCTTATCACAAAGGGGGTTTCAGGGAATAGAACGGACTTTACACAAAGGAAAAAAAAGAAAAAGTGGTAGCCCTAGTGAAACAACTCCATTCAGGTTGCCTGTGCAACTAGAAGATCTATTTCCAGCCATTTACTACAGTGTTTCATCCCTGTATTGTGTGTACTAAGTGGATGATGTCTTATCCACGAGATAGGTCATCAGTATGTGATCTGTGGGCATCTACGACCCCCAACAGAGATCAGCTGATCCAGCGGCTTCCAGATGCTAGCGCAATGAACGGGGATACGTGCAAGTTGTCCCTATTCAAATAATAAGAGCGACAGTGCAATTCCCAGAATCACCAATATGCAGTAAATGGGGCTGCTACACTGTTCCTATTGCTTGAATAGGAACAACCTGCACATATCCCCATCTATTGCACGAGCATAAGTTTCCAATATGCCAAAAAAAAAAAAACACCTGTTCAAATCCTCCACCTAAACTCCAAAACACAACAAATTAAAAGGTTTTCACATCTCAGTATTTCAGCCAGGTTGCCTGCAGTGTCTGCTTCTCACTTCCTGTATTTCTCCTGACACCGCCCTCTTGACATTACAAAACCTAAATAGTATAAGACACACTAAAACTAACAGCACTTATTGCTTGGGAATGGTGGGGGCTATAGAAAACATTTCACCTGGGCTAGAATCAGTGGCGCAGACTTGGATGCTATTGCGGTGTTCGGTCTCAAAAGCAGTCTACATGGTGGGCACATTTTCTGGACTGCTAACAACTTGTTTGAACTGATCTCACGGTATCACAGTGATTTATGATGTTGTGACTTCCAGAACTGCCATGGATGTAAAGTCTCATACTCAAAGCAGTAGACCCAGGGATCCGGGTGTTGGCCCCCACATATCATATACTGAAGATCACCAGTATGAAATATTCTTTTGCAACCAGACAACAAATTCCAAACCACATCCTCTTTTCTGTTACTGCGAAAGGCTGAGAAAAGATTTTCCACACAGAATTCTGCAGTGTTGACAACCCTTTAAGACGCAACAGGAAGGATATACCAAAATCATTGGAGTCGTCGCCTACAGAAACTAAGTAAATTTAGTTAGCTTCAACTTGATGGGTGATGGCTCCACTTTTTCCATGTACCACATACAGTATATTTCTCTAATGTATCCCTAAATATGAAAAGCAGCTTCGCACAAGAATCATTTAAGAGATCTAAAACCAGTTCTGCTTCTTCTGTATAGGATACATAGTGGAATTTGTATGGGTGGTTGCATGGCAACAACCAATAGTCACAACTGGTGACAATATAAGTCCCCATCATCGCATGTGATCTGCTGTTGTCACCAAGTGTTGCTCCCTTTTCTCCATGGACGTATGCTACTCATCACATAGCTGAAACTAGGCGCCAAATGATAGTGCTAATATATGATGCTGCTGTATGACATCTTCATCACGTCACCTTCTGTAACCACAATGCTGTGCACTATACACACACCTCAATGCATCACACTCACCAAATGAGAAGAAAAGACTCTTACCCTAAGATGTGGAGCATCTGCCATCTTAGATGTGACTCCCTCTACTAAGTCAGCTCTAAGGTCCACCAGAAACTTCGTGCCCCCTTCCAGCTTACTGATATGGCTGAAGAGCACTTTGTACTGGGGGGTGAGATAGTACCTCAGCCTGTCCTCCACCTGCATGACAGTGCCCAGATCCCTCTTCTGTTGGGCTTGGACCAACTTACTGCTGAGTTCTGCCACCTGGGCATGATCCACCCCATAGTCTGCAGCCAGCTGCCCCAGTAGTGCTACCCTCTGCCCCTTCTCCAGGGACCTGTAGTAGTGCATGAAGTGCGAGCTCTGTAGCTCAGGGGGTGGGGGACTTTTCTCTTTTGTCTCATAGGGTGGCAAAGGAGGGACAGACTTGCTCAGGATGTCTTCCATGGCTGCAGGCATTGAGCTGACCTGCTTGAAGGAGACACCTAGGAGCCCTAAGGGTAAGTTCTGGCACAGCAGTCTGCCTCGCCCCCAGCCTCCTGTAATAAGGCAGCTGGCCAGAACTGCAGCACGTTGCAGCCTCTGAGGCTTCAGGAAGTTAGCCAATCGCATGATATAAGTGCGAACACTGTGGATTCTACCCACAGCTGTCAACTGCAGGAGGGCCCTTCCGGCTTCCACTACTGACGTCATCACGCGGAGCAGGCAACCAATCCAAAAGGGGGCGTGTTGTGCGTCGGCGGCTGAAGGAATCAGCCATGTTGAATGTGGCAAGGCTTGTCACTAAAGTTGAAGCGAAGATTGTGAATTGCTGCCAACTAGTTAGAGAAGTGTGCTATGTAAGAGGAGGCAGCCAGGACTGGGCAAATGCTTATAGCAGTCAGTCACTCAGCAGCCTCTCATGTGACTCCCCTGACTGCTGCCCCCTCATTCCATGGGGTTGGTATCCTTTATCAGTCATACACTGATGGCCTGTTTTGCATCAATATAAAATCTTGGAATACTGATTTTATATGACGTCTGATGTGTAGAACTTCTGATAATCGGCACAGATTTGTATGACAGTCTGGAATTTCACTAGAAGCAAAAGAGCCAATAATGAAGCTTCTGCATAAGACAAAGCAATAATAGCACGTTTTGTATTCACATTTTATATTTGTCTGCCAGCCTTTAGTGTAAATTTGTTTCCCCTACTACCCTTTAATAAAAGGTTTAAGAGGCTACTTTTGGGTAGTGTACCTATTTGTAAGAGAACATTGATTGCTAGAAATTAGAGATGAGCGAATATGCTCAATCGAATACCTCGGCCACATAGGTCCCGCTGCAAAAACACTTCCGGGGCATCGAATTTTTACTGCCCCTCCCACCTTCCTTGGATCCGGGAGCTATGCAGCCGAGGTATTCCATCGAGTATATTCACTCATCTCTACTAGAAATGCCTCCACAACACACTCAAGGACGTTTAGGCACATTTATCAATACTGTCAAAATTTTGTACTGTCTTAAACTACAAATTCAGCATGTAGTTTTACACATATTTCTGAATTCGTCATACAGACCTTTATAACTATGGAGAGTTTCTAGAAGCTCCAAACATCTGAGGGTTCATTCACACTTGCGCCCCGTGTACAGTGTGTGAATTTTGCAGAGTTTCCCTCCTCAGCCCCAGTGTAACTGGATAGGGGACGGAAACCCAGCGGTCAGCTGTAAAATACATTCACTTGAATGGGTTTGTAAAGGCGACATCTGGTGTCCGGCTATAGCCTCTCCGCAGGGAAACAGTTTTTTTTAGCCGGACATAAAGTCCTGCATGTCCAACTTTGTGTCCAGCCGAAAAAAACTCGCGGAGAGGCCGCAGGCGGACACCGTCAGTCACCTTTACAAACCCATTCAAGTGAATGGGTTTTAAAGCTGACCACCCAGTTTCCGTCCCATGTCCAGTTTCGCCTGGGCTGAGGACGGAAACCCAGCGGAATGCACACATCGGACAATGGGCACAGATGTGAACAAACCCTTACTCAATTATTAAACAGTGTCGAGCTTCACCAAGAGACAAATATTTGGCTGAAAACACGTAAACAGAATATTTTGTTCAAAATAACCATATAAAAATCATCTCTCATGAAAGAGGACCTTTCACCATCTGGGACACATGCGATTTAATACACCGCTAGAAAACCGACAAATCTGCTTTCCTGTTCTGTGCCCCACGGTGAGGAGCGATCGGTGCCGGTACCGTAGCGCTTCACCGTCAGAAGGGTGTTTCTGACAGTCAGCCAGGAACGCCCTTTCTCACAGTAGCGTCTATTGCACTGTACTGGGAGAGCTGTGAGGAACACCCCCTCCCTCTCCTCACAGTACTCGTCCATAGACAAGTACTAGTGGGGGGACATTTCTCACCGCTCAGCGTCATCGCTGGTCGGTAATGAAAGCCCCCTCTCACAGTACAGCCCAATAGACGCGTTCCTCACTGACTGTCAGAAACGCCCTTCTGACGGTGAAGAGCTACAGTACCGGCACCGATAGATCTTCACTGGGGGCACAGAACGGAAAAGCCACATGTGCCCCAGATGGTGAAAGGTCCTCTTTAAACAGACAAATATGTGGCGCACAGCAGGAATTTACGGCGCAAGTAAATTGGCATAAATTCCACAAAACTTACACCATTTTAAACTTGGCCTACATTGCATGAGAATATCTGCGTCATTTTCTTTCTTTTCTGTTTCATACATGTGTCGAGTTAGACACTTTTAAAGGGATCCTACCATTCAAACACAATTTGTTCTCTTTAACACGTCGGAATAGCCTTTAGAAAGGCTATTCTTCTCCTACTTTTCGTTGTCTTCTCTGCTCCGTCGTTCACTTGAAATCCCAGTTTTTGTTGGTATACAAATGAGTTATCTCGCAGGACTGGGGGCGGGCCCCAGTGCTCAAACAGCACTGGGGGCGTCCCCAATGCTGCGATAGAACTCTCTCCAGTGCCGCCTCCATCTTCTTCAGCAACGTCCTCTTCACGCGTCTTACAATACCGTGTAAGCAGCCATTTTCTTGTGGTCGGTGGGCATTCACAGTCGGCTTTGCCATAGGCCGAGGCCTATAAGTCTGAAGCCTGCGCTGGAAGAAGACGCGTGAAGAGGACGTTGCTGAAGAAGATGGAGACGGTGCTGGAGAGAGTTCTCTCGCAGCATTGGGGATGCCCCCTGTCAGGATACGAAGTTGCCGCGGTCTCCTTGCTGCGCGGCGTCTCCCTGGGAGACGTGTTAGGAGTTCTATTGGGTGTGCTTAGGTCATTAAGGGTTAATCTTTTCCTTGCCTTCAGTCTCCATGTCATTAGCCATCAGGTGTGTTTTTCTGCTGCTATTTAATCCCCACCCAGGCATGGATCCTTGCCAGCCATTCACTTTGTGGTTCCTGGTCCCCCTGCTCAGTCTGTTTCCCTGTCTGTTTGTATTCCATATGTTTCTTGGTTTTTAGACCCAGCTTGTATTTTTGACTATCCCTTGTCTTTTGATTTGGTACCTTTTATTATATCTCCTGGCTTGACCTCTTGCTCGTCTGACCTCGCCTTCTCTTCTGTGTCTTGCTGGGACTTGTGGTCCTCCCTGGTTCCATGCTGTTTAGCCTTTTGTTTTGCATTGCATTTACACTGTGCTTTCTGTTTAGGTGTGACCCCGTGACTCCAGTCCCTAGGACTTTCAGGGCCTCCTCTCCCCTTATCCTAGCCGCCGGATAGAAGGTTAGGAGCCGTGGTAGGCGCACTTCAATTAGGAAGTGCATTGGTCTGCCTCATCTCAGATATTACAGCATAGTTATAGCTGCAGGGCCTGCGACCCCTTTTGTCATTAGTTGCACAGTGTTGCTTTCCCAGCTGTGTCACTTTGCACTGCCTGACTCTGACTCCAATCCTTACACCCCCAGTGCTGTTTGAGCACTGGGGCCTGCCCCCAATGCTGAGAGAGAACTCATTTGCATACAGACAAAAACCGGGATTTCAAGCAAATGGCGGCACGGAGAAGACAACAAAAGGTAGGACGTGTTAATGAGAAAAAATTGTGTTTGAATGGTAGGATCCCTTTAAACCACTCTCATTCTGGTGCACATTTTTCTAAAGTGTCAAGCCAGTCATAATTTTCTGTTCCTTCTTATGCAGACTCTTCATAATTATGTTGTAAATGCACTATAATTTTTGCCACAAATATAGAGAGAAAAGTAAATATGCTCCATTTTGTCTAGTTGACAGACAATGAGAGGGAACACAACATTGGACTGAGAGAAGCGTGATGGTCTCTTTGACAAACTGACCACCATCTAGGCTGTTAGAAGGTTTTTGGGTGCAGTGGTTAAATGAGGGCACAGTGAACAGGCTCTGGATGGCCCAGAGGGACCACCAGTAGAGAGGGTCATTTGGTCCACTGACAAGCATGAGCAGCTCCAGACCCCTGTCTCTGGCCAGGCCATTTTCAGATGCTTAATATAAAGGAATTTGGTATCACAGCACACATTATCATGGCCAGCCATTGACAGCCAATCTTCGCCTTTGTTTGCAGTAGTGGCGTGAAGAAGATACCCGGATTACAATGGTATGGGACTTTATTGTCTTTAGTAATGAATCAGCAACCTATGAGTGTCAAGGATCTACAAGCCCAGCTGTAATATCTGCTGGTATATATGCCGTAGGATACCATACAGAATTTGTAAGTCTCCATGTCCAACCAAATCTCATCATTTATCCAGTCTAGAAGTGGCACAACAGAGTATTAGAACTTCTTTTCAAATGTATATATTTTCTCAATAAAATAAATCTGTTTGTTCTAATATTCTAATCCTTTACATATATTATGATTACATTCCGTTTCATTTGATTCCAACAACTCCTTCATGGTGATATTGCGGTGTTATCCATTTATTTTTATTACGGTATTTTTTTGCACTCCTACAAATCACTGCTGTTCACTGCCTTTCACCTACTTGGCAGAACGTACCACTAGGGTAAAGGTGACACAAATGTGACTTGAATCCAAACTTCACAGGGAGATATTTTAAGTAGATGACTTGTGGACATCAGCATGGTAAGCATGATGACAGATAATGTGTGAATGTCATTAAAGTGATAGTGCACATAATGTTAGAAAAGTTGGTATCTGGATCTAATCTACAAAATTTCTTTAAAGGAATGGCAAATAATAGATGAACCCATTCCCACACATACATTGCACTGAGCATATAGTTAATGCTCAGCGCTGTAATAGCACAGCTCTGCAATGCCGCGGGCACAGAAGCTGTGCTTGCAGCATTACTTCCTGCTTTCAGGTGTATTATAAAACCGAGGACCAGGACCAGACGCTGGAATTGGAAGATACTCCAACACAGGCGGTGTTAGGAACCTGGTGCAACAAATAACGCAGTAAGCTCTGGGCAACTAGAATCCCCAAGCACTGGGGCAGAAACGGTCCTGGGTGTGCTACACTCTCCCAACCGGAGCTGAACCAGACCCTGGAGTTCCTCACCAGAGCTCCTGATGGTGGAGTTGGACTTGGTAAAAGTCAGAGGCCCAGATCTGCAACTGCCCAGAGAGCGACACAGACACAGCGTACCCCAAGTAGGAGGACCCAGAAACTCGGACACTAATCTTAGAATGTAGTCCCAGAGAGCCAGATGGTCTGCAGTCATAGATGAACTGGAGAATAATCCAGGGAATTCACGTAGACAGCCAAGGAGCAGATTTGTGGTCAGGCAAGCCGAGTCGGTAACTGGGGGTCACATGGTTGCAAAAGACAGATGCGAAGTCGAGGTAGCCGGGTCATAGACAGGAGGTAAATCGAGTAGCCAAATCAGAATCCAAAAGGGAGGTCAGATGGAAGCCAAAGGTTGTACACAGGAGGTCAGGAAGGTGCCAAATCAGGATCACGGAGAGGAGGTCTGTAAGGCAAGCCAGGTCATACACATCCAGGGTAATCCAGGTACAGGGAAAGAGGCAGGAGGAAGCAGGACAGGAGACAGGGAACTGAAGAGAGGCTCATCATTAGGAGAGCTGATACCGCAGAGAAACGAATAACCAGCGACAGGCCGAAACCAAAATAAGGCATAAATAGTCTCAGGCCCGCTGCTGACCCCCCCCACACCCCTGACCCCGGAAGTGTCAGTTCCGGCGCTAGGGGGAAACCGGAACCTCCGCACACTCAAGCGGAAGCTTCCGGCCTACCCCAGCACCAGAACAGGCCGACACTCCAGCGCTGGATAGGGATCGGGTCGGGCTTCTCCACGCAGCACAGCGGAGGCTCCGGCCCGTCCTAACAGGTGGATTAACCCTCCGGATTCCTTGATCAATAGCAATCACAGCATCCAGGGGATACGGGGCAAGTTCCTTCACACACACACACACACCCCCGTCACCTCTTATCCTGTGCAATTTATTGCAAGATATTGCACTGGGGATTTGCAAGTCCCCTTGTGGGAAACATAAAAACTGAAAAAACAACTACATAGTAAAAACACAAAAAAAATGAACAACTAATAAAAAAAATATTTAATACTTAAAAATGTTTAAATATGTGATGTAAACAAAAATAAATAAATAAACATACGTTAGGTATCCCGACATGTGTATATGTCCCCGCTATCCAAATTTAGTGTTATTTATCCCATATGGTGAACGTTGTCAAAAAATATACTACAATGCACAAATTAACAGATTTTGGTCAAGGTCTGCGTCCTTAGGGGTTTCTTTAGTTTTTTGTTTTTTTTTGTCATACTTATATTTTTCAGATTATCAAACAAATTTCAATATCAGACAAAGATAATCTGAGTTGACAAAATGCAATTTTTCGATGATGATTTGATTTATTAAGGAAAAAAAGCCATCCAAACCAACTTGGCTCTATATGAAAAAGTAATTGCTCCCTAAACCTAATAACTGGTTGTGCCACGCTTGGCAGCAATAACTGCTATCGAGCATTTGCGTTAACTGGCAATGAGTCTTTCACATCCTTGCGGAGGAATTTTGTCTGATTCATCTTTGCCAAATTATTTTAATTCAGCCACATTGGAGGGTTTTCAAGCATTAAAGGGGCTCTATCAGCAAAATTATGCTAATAGAGCCCCACATATGCGTGAATAGCCTCACGAACTGCCATTAAGTAAAAGCGCTACTACGCAGGCGCAGGATTTGAAGAGAAGAAGCCGGAAGAAGACCCGGAACCAGAGGGCGTTACTACAAGAAGACAGAAGAGGCAGGCGTGCCTGAAGCTGACGTTGCATCGTGCATCCCCGCCCATGGTGCACGTTCAGTATGATTTGCATATATGTTTTAATGCTTTTATTTAAAAACGGGACTGGGGGTTAATATAACATTTACGGTGCCTGAATAGACTTTTTAAAGGCTATTCACGCATATGTGGGGCTCAATTAGCATAATTTTGCTAATAGAGCCCCTTTAAGGGGCTGTTTAAGGTCTTACTACTGTATTGTACTGTGTTTAAGTCCAAACTTTGATTAGGCCACACCAGAACCTTCATTTTGTACTTCTGTAGCCACTCAGAGGTGGTCTTGCTGGTATGATTGGGGTCATTACCCTGCTGTAGAACCCAAGTTTGGTTGAGTTTAAAGCCACAAACTGATGGCCGGACATTCTCCTTCAGGATTTTGTGGTAGAGAGCAGAATTCATGGTTTCATCTATTGCAGCAAGTCATTCAGCTCCATAAGCAGCAAAGCAGCCCCAGATCATAACACTACTACCACCATGTTAGACTGTGCTTATTATGTTGTCTTTCTGAAATGCTTGGATAGTTTTATACACAAATTGTACAGTGCTGCGGAATATGTTGGCGCTATATAAATAAAATTTATTATATTACTATTATACAGATATTGGGTAGGGATGAGTGAACTAATTGGGATCAAACCAGATTCAACACAATTTTTTCAAAAGCTTCAGGCTTAACTCGAACCTAAAATGTGTGGTCTTTGTTACCCACAAAACACTATTATACTCTTCAAACCGCAGAGTATAATAAGTAGAGGCACAGGGGAGGTGAGTAAAGAAACAAGAACACACACTCACCTCTCCTGGGCATCCTTGCAGTATCTGGAGTGCATGGTGTCCTCTTCCAACCTCTGGCTACCACTTGTGATTGGGCCTCAGTGATCACATGGGGGTGCCCTGACATCTTGACATTTAGTCATAGCAAAGAGACCTCAGCGTATAATAACAGCACTTACAGTTCATGCCCAAAACGAAGTGTTACAAAGTGGTAGTGCTGGTTATTATAAGAGTACAAAATTATATTTTAGAAAATATTCTTGCAATAGGCTATAAAGAATTCTGACAGGATGTTACAATGCCCAAAACTCTGTGTATTTATCACCTCGGACAGATGTTTAATAAGTAAACATGGATTTATTACTTTAATCTTTTTCTGCCCCTTATGTCTCCTTATTCCTGATCTCAAGATCTTGTTAACTGAACCTATTCTATGAGTATATATGGCCTCCTACTTAGCCTGTCACCCTGATATTCACACCCAAGTATAATCCTAATGCTATTAGCTTGGTGATAGGACTGCAGTCTTTGGCAGAACAGCTAATAGCAATAATGGACTACAGACTGCTATAAAAAGAGCAAATCAGCAGCGGGGAAAAATGTCTGTAGATCTAGCAGTAGGATAGACCCCTCCATATAAAATAGAAACTGCTTATAGTGGTTGCCTAATAGAGCAGTTGGAATCTAACCCATGTAGTCTCTGCAAGGTAAATGCAGACAAAGCAGAGGTCCCCGTTTAAATAAAAGCATATGGTTTTTTAAAGATAAGATAATCCCTTAATGGTCCCGCCATGGGGAAATCCAGTGTGAGGTTGGTTTGTGAGGTAGTCTAAGATCCAGTTGGACAGGTGATGGTCCACTCCAACAAGGTCCAGCTTGCCCCTTAGTATCCCTGGCTGAACGGTGTTAAAAGCACAGAAGAAATCAAAGAAAATTATTCTGACAGTGTTCGGTGGTCTCTCCCAGTGAGAAAGAGTTCTATGAAGAAGGTGCATGATGGCACCATCCACCCCCATGACCGGCCAATAGGCAAAATGGAGGGGGTCCATAGCAGACCTCACTAGAGGTCGGAGATGTGTCAGAACCAATCTCTCTAGGACCTTCATCAAGTGGGATGTCAATGCTACAGGTCCGTCAGATGAGGTGTCTTTTATAGCTGGGACATCTTCTGTACAGCAAAGGGTTGTCATGATAAAACATTCCCTTAAATTTAAAGACATAGTGCTCACAATTTTCCTACAATGTCTTCAAAAAGTCTGTAGTGATGTGGCATATGTCACCACTGTATAAACAAGGAAAATAAATCAACATAGCTGATAACAACCCCTAATCTACACCTGAAGGGAGAAAGAAAGTCATTTCCACACTGTAAACCTGAAGTGAGAAAGAAAGTCATTTTCAATATGACTTTGAAAATACATGTAAATAATCAGATTTTTTCCCCCAAAGTTTTTCAGTATCTGGCATCTACATTTCCCGACTGTTCTTTTCATACTGCAACAACTTGTTTACTATAATTTTTCTTTAATTTTCAATAACTCTGCCGCATGTGTCCTTTGTTTTGATCATCTTGACATTTGTTAGGAACAAAATTGTCAACAGGATCCAAAACCAGGGCAATTTAACAGAGCGTTGTTCCCCGCATACTCCTCAAACAACTGTCATTTTCTAAAATAGTCTTATTATACGTCGCTTTGCAATAATCTGCCTGTCTTCTTACATCCAGGAGAATACCGTCCTGTCTTCTCTCTGATGTTGCTTCTGTTGATGATCTTCTGGAACAACGTTCAGTCAGTATTATGACAAAATGCACAATAAAAGTACTTGGCTCAATTTGTAGCCCATAAATACTTTCTACTTTGCTACAAATATTCCTCTTTTATTATGTTCCAGCCTTGAATTTCTGACTTGGAATCTTACTAAATCGAAGATTTAGCCACATTCATACTTGTCAAGAGTTTATGGGTTTTCTGCTTTAGACAATCTTTATGTATGTCCTTGTAGAGTTTATAAATATGATAGATAGCATCTTTTGTGTAGGACTCCCCACCATTATACAGAGCAGGGACCCACTGCTCTCTTTCATTTATTACGTTTATAGCTCATGTAATGCAAAATTATTAACTCATTCTGCCAAGACCTGTTAGTTTAGGTTCACACTTGTGTCGTTTTTTTTCCATCAGTCGTATCTGCCATGGTTACCCAAATGATGGAGAGCCCGCCAGCTACAACAGTGGTTATCCATGGACGCCATAAACTATTATGGGGTACGCTGATTTTATACTGATTTTCAGCGGAATATGCAACTCTCTTGTGGAGACTCTGACTCAGATGTGAATGAAGGCTTAGTGATTCCCTCTTTCTCTAGTACTTCTTTTACAGTTGCTATCTGTTACCTATGCTACCTAAGTTGTTACTGCCATGTATATATCCTTATATATCCTTATGTATCCTTGTATTGCCAGTTGCTATGTATACTGCATTGGTGAAATGCTTGAAATGTGTATGTACACTGTACCCTTGTCCATGTAGTCCATACATATTGATGTACGCTGTAACATAGGCTGCAGCACTATACTGAGTTTGGATCATATGGGAGCATACTGCAAGTGGCTTATCACATCATCCTGACGTGCACCTGTATTATCTAAGAAAGTGCCAATGTGCACTCCCTGGGAAACCCAGTTGCACAGGAATAAGTGCATCATCCTATGGCACCTGATAATCCTGCTTTGGGAGAGAAAGGGACACTCTGTGTGAGACTACTACAGCACCTGTGGCCTAGGACTGAACTGTGTACAGGGTTGAGTAAACTACTATAAACTACTATGTTCTGCTGAGATCAGCAGTGTGCATCTGCAAGAAGTAGAACTGCCAGAGACGTGTAACTGCCAAGTTTGTGGCCCCACGAGAGACTATTTGTAATGGCTACGTTAGTTGACTCTTATATGATCCTTGTAACCAGCATGCCTATTGTAATACCGTTGTAACCACCAAGGTTGACTTAAGTCTAAAAAATAAAAACCTGTAACAGTTAATCTGCCTAAATAACTGCACCATTCTGAAGTAGGGCCCAAAGACATACTCACCAAGCCAGGTGATAAGAGATTGTCCAAAGCAGTGGTGTAAGTACCGCCCTAGTAGGTGTAATGGCTGCTATAGGGCTGCTATGGGGCCCTTGACATTAGGGGACCTGGTGGGCCCCTATTTTTTATTCTTAAATAGGCCGTTACCTGCTGGAGTAATCCCAGTAGTAACGGGCCCTATTTACTTACCACTCCTGCTCACCGATCCTCTGTTTTCCCTGTTGCCCTCCTGGAGATCTTGTTTGTCCTAGTGACAACTGGTGGGGCAGCTCATGCATAATGACAATGGCGTGACACACGTCTATGATGTCATTGTAGAGTGCCAAAAACAGTATGTTGTTGTAGCTCAGGAGAGGTGAGCACCACTCGTTTTTATGTTTGTCACCTTCCCTGGGCTTCTGATCATTATACTCTGGGGTGTGAAAAGACCTTAATGTATAATAATAGTTTGTGGACAGGCCGGAGATGCCTCCAACACCTGTGCAGTAGAGATGGCCCTCCATCTCTATTCCACCCGTGTTGGGGGCATCTCCTGCCTGCGTACACGCCAGCAGAGTCAAAGAAGAAGAGGAGCTGTCCCAGAAGAGAAGTCTGGACAGGAATACACGTAAGTGTGGAGGGGTGGGCTGAGTTAGTTAGTTGGGAAGGGCTAGTAGTGAGTGGGATAGCTAGGGAGACAGAGAGGGGGTGTGAGGGAGTGAGAGAGGAAGGGGGAGTGAGAGAGAGGTAGTGTGAGTCAGCCTACAACTACCATGATGCATTGCATTAGCTAAGATAGCAGGAAGCTACACCATGTAAGCAAATGCAGAGGATGCAGAGACCTTTTTTAAAAAAAAAAAATAAAAAAGATTTATTTTTTTTTATGTCCAGAAAACCCCTTTAAGGATTATTGCAATGTCAAGATCTGAGAGAATTCACTTTAAATCAATAGTTTTACAAGCAATTTGCTTTTCTTATGATTTCTCCTTTAAAGGAATTTGTATTTAGTGCCGTCTTATTGTTTTTAGCTGATAACATGATGTGTCTTACATTTTTTCCTGTCAAGAAACTGAACATGAAGTCAGTTTGGAAGACAATTCGCTTAATCACAAATTCTAACTATTATTGGAAAGGCAGACAAGGTTTGAGACAGCAATCCATTAGCACAGTGGAATATCTTCATTTTATTAATCTGTCTAATTTGCCGGAGATTAGACGTCCACACAATTTAAATTATAATTTGTGTTCCAATCATCCCTAATGACGATAAAATGCCATTATATTTCACCCCGTCCTGTGATATGGGAATGCGGCAGATAACTACAGACATTGAACACGAACATATGGTGATTTTATAAAGCTCATCTCTGTTAGAAAGAAAATCAAATCTATATATGCTGTGCACCCTTCATGTCCTGGTGCTGTCTCATGTTAATGTAAGCGTATAATATGAGGTTACAGACAAAGGTAACAGCAATCGAGTCATCAAGGTGAGTTTATGAGTAATGTCCATAACCTAATGGCTGTATTACACAGATCTCCTGCATTGATCTGGTTATATAAACTGAATGGGGGAAGAATGAGTTCTACTGTGATGGTTTCTCCCCCATGGATTATTGACAGTACTGCCCAATTATTGCCCTGAGGAGCATCTCTTATCCTGCATATATGGTGCAATGAGCCAGTCAGTGAGCATTTGATCTACAGCACTATTGTACAGGGCTATTATTGGCTATGGCGCTTTTTGCTGAAGAACCCGCACAGTGTTTAATTGCAGTAATGAGTAGCACATTTTGCTATGCATCTCACTTGTATGATAACTAGTTCACCAGAAGTTTTCAGTTTGATAGTCATTAACAGGTTACATGTGTAGAAAAACAAAGCAGCTCTAGGTTCTTCAGCAAAAAAGCGCTGTGTAAACCCAGCCTTAGGGTGGAGACTCACTATGTTCCTGGATTATGGGGATAACGTCCATCCTTAGGGAGAGACCACCTCTCACTTTTACCAAATCAGTTCTCTCTAGGCTGCGCTGATGAAGTCCAACCAGACAGAAACAGTGCCGTCCGTAGCTGAGAAATTGATTTGGTTATAACCCCACATTATGCAGTAAAGACTTCTGGGAAAGTCGGCTTCCCATAGAGGGCAGCTTAACAGAGGCACTGTCTCCCTGTTTACATCTTGGGAGACAGATTTGCTTATTCTTCCTATGTTCCTGGATGCAGTTATAATTACACTCAGTTCTAGGACCACAAGGGCATGTACTACAACTCACTGGAGGAAAGCAGCAGATCGGAGTAGTAGATGTAGTTGACACTTAACCAGCTCCTCTAGCAGGGGGCAGGGTTGCAGGAGCCTAAATGGTGGTGGTACTTCCAGTTGTGAGGAGTTTTCTGTTCAACTGGGAATGACTCATGAGACAGTAGATGCAGTTGAATAGGGGTAGTGGTAGGAGTTCCACTGTGGTAGATGTCATCCTCTCTCACTGAGGACTCAGTTAAACGGATTCTATCATTAAAATGCTATTTCACTAACACGTAGGAATAGCCTTAAGAAAGACTATTCTTCTCCTACCTTTAGATGTCTTCTCTTTGCCGCCACTCAGTAGAAATCCCGGTTTTCTTCTTTATGCAAATGATTCTCTCGCAGCACTGGGGGGCAGAATTCTCCAGTGCTGCCTCTATCTTCGCTTGGAACAGTCTCTCCCTGCGTGTTCTTCCACAAGAAAATGGACACGGGCATGCACAGTTGGCTCTGCCCGAGACCTGACGGCAGAGCCGACTGCACATGCCTAGAAGTTTGAAGCCAATGCCGGAAGAAGACGCAGGGAGAGGCCGTTCCAGGCGAAGATAGAGACGGCGCTGGAGAGTTCTCTCGCAGCATTGGGGGCGCCCCCAGTGCTATTTGTATGTCATTTTAATGAAGATATGAATTAAAAGTTAAATTTTAGTATTCAGTGAGATGTTGATCTACTTTATTCCTGTACTTGATGGTTGTCTGTATGGAACAGACTGTCACAAGTTTACAACCAGCCAGCAGCAGAGAGTTCAAAATTTGCCACTTCAGCAGTCTAAAGTTTAATTCCTATGGCCAGCTTTTGTCTCCTCCCTTTACCCCAGCCAGAGGTTAAATGGACTTTACCAAGCTTCACAAGGGATATACATCTGCACAGTGGAATGCTCCTAAACGGGGGAAATAAAAACATAGGGAAGCTACAAGCATATATACATTTTACGCTGGGTTCACACCTGCGTCTGGGGTCTCCGTTCTGTGGTTTCCGTCTTCTGCATGCCAGAAGACGGAAACCACAGACCGGGTCCGGCCGTGCGCGGCGGTGAGCGTTTTGCGCTCTCCGCCGCGAAACCGGATTTTTTTATCCGGACACAGAGTACTGCATGTCCGACTCTGTGTCCGGATTATAAAACCCGGTTTCGCGGCGGAGAGTGCAAAACGCTCACTGCCGCGCACGGCCGGACAGCTTTCTCACCCATTCAAATGAATGGGTGAGAGACTCCTGCAGGCTTCCGTCTCCTGCATCTGTTTTATGCAGGAAACGGAAACCTGCAATAAGGACCGACGACGCAGATGTGAACGAGCCCTTATATATATATATTAGCACATAACACACCATAATAAAACAATGCAAAATAATAACAAATATGTAGAAGTTCTCATTTCTGGCTGTAAAATTTTGCTGTTAACGAGATCAGTAATGAGAAATAGTCTGGAATTAACCAGTGTTTCACGTATTAAGGATAAGAGAAAGTATATGTAGCCCCAAAGCTGAGAGCAGTTATAACTGCATCCAGGTGTCACCCTCCTAAGAAGTTATCACATATAACACAAAGGTACTGTATGCCACAAAAACTGCTATGGGTTCTGTATTCAATTTGGTACATATTATATGACCACAATACAGTCATGTACATGGCTTCTAAGGGTATGTCCACATGGGACACATACATTGCAGAATTTCTGTCTAGATTTCCAGACAAAAAATGTACCGTATATACTCAAGTATAAGCCGACCCAAATATAAGCCAACCCCCCTAATTTTACCACAAAAAACTGGGAAAACTTATTGACTCGAGTATAAGCCGAGGGGGGGGGGGAATGCAGCAGCTACTGGAAAATTTCAAAAATTAAAATGGTCAGAGTTTTTGGGTGCAGTAGATGCTGGGTGATGGGGAAAGGGAGGGGGTGTTTTGGTTGTCTGTCTGCCCCTTCCCTGAGCTTGAGGACTGTTTTTTCTTCCCCCTCTTGGAATTCAGACTGGCTGAATATAGGGTATCTGCAGTGCTCCTATTAACCCCTTCCCAGGAGCACTGTAGATACCCTATATTCAGTAGACCGGGCACTGTCAGACATAGGGATACATAATGTGTATGTGTGTCACAGTAATTCTCTACTTTTGTATGTAACCTAGGGAAAGGAGGGATTTTTTTATTTTTTTTTAAATCTTTTTTTTTTTTTGCACTATTTTATGGGAGATTCTATACATTGATATTATGGATGGTCATAGACCCCCCCCCCCCCCTCCCCTCCTAAATTTTTTTTTTTTTGCTGACTCGAGTATAAGCCGAGGGAGGTTTTTTCAGCACAAAAACTGGGCTGAAAAATTCAGCTTATACTCAAGTGTATACGGTACCAGCAATGTAGATAACATTTTAACAAATTATATACATATAGTAGAGAAACTATGCAGCAAAATTGTACTGTGTACAGGCACCGTAATTCAGTTACGTTTCCATTCCTATAAAGACTTGAGATGTCTGGAGCTGTTGGCAGTGGTGTTGCAGCAACAAAGAAGTTCACTGGCTGATAATAATTTGTTGGTAACATCTGTTGTTTGGTGGGTCTGAACAAATTCTCATTCAGACACCAAGAATGCCAATGCCAATGCTGATTCTCTGTCCAGCAATCTCACAAAAGCACCTAATGGGCCACAGATGAAGACCGAGAAGATGAATAGACAAAGGACTTCATGCAGGTGACTCAGGCAAGGAGCTATGTTCTGATTTGGAAGAATACTTTCAGACCCATGGTTAGTGACAAATGGCCCACATATCAGTCACATAATCACTAAGGTCACAGGTTGCTGTGGCTGCTTATGTAAGGAGAGTAGAAAGCCCTGTCCCCCATAAGGACGAAGTTGTGGCAACCACTAGAGCGGCTGTAGCGCCAAGGGATGGTGCTCTGTCAAAGAGTAGAGCAGGCAAAGAGTTCTGCCCATGTAGCAAGTGGCTGTGCCTACAGACGAAGTAAGAGGCACTGCCGAATGGTTGCATGCAAAAAAAAGGTGTTTCAAGACAAGTCAGACATTTACCTGGCTTTAATAGTTTAACTGTTATCTAAACCAGAAAAATGTAATGATTTCACTTTGCAGAGAGTCCTGGTATTTCAGACTCGTGAGACAAGTGGACCAACAGACTCCAATTCAGCTGATCCAAACTTGATATTCCCTACAAGGGGTAATGTCACCATAGAGGATTCTCTTCAGGCTTTTAAGTGTCTCCTGACAATCATCCATCATTTAGTAAGTTTGTGGTGACAGTTCCCATGTGGGATCAGACATCCGAAACTGCATCACAGGATCTGTGGAAACACTGACCTCCTTTACAGGTATACAACGCAATTTCATTCCAACAGGGAACCTGTTTTGAGCCTAGTGATTGACAAATTGTGGTGTTTGTATCCAGTTAAGTAGTCAAGGACTATAATGCCTCCTGACGAAGCCGGGTGTCGGCGAAACGCGTATCGGGCGTTTCAACAAGTCCCATCTTCTGATGTACTGAGAGTCTCCTTCTGCTGAGTATCTCCCCCTGTGGCATTGCTGACATTTTGTCATGTCTTTACCAACGGGTATGCATTTACATTATCCTCTTAGCTGTATTTATTGACATGTGGTGGGAGTAGGAATGTGGATATATATTTATCATTCTGGCTGGAATATCTTATCAGTACTTTAGAGTATCTATTCTATATTGTGTATATTTTTGATAGAAATTATTATATCAGGATATTCTATCCAATTCTGCTATTTTCATATTATAGGATTTCTCTTAGTCATCATTAGTGGGAGGGTTAGGTGTCATACTGCCATCGATTGTGTGTGGGGTTCTGTCCCTTGTGTGTTTTCCCTATTTTATATGTTGTTTATTGATGTTTACTAATTATAATTGTTAATAAATTGATTATTTTTTATATTCTGCGAGTCTTGAGTTGTTATGATATAATGCCCAATGGCCTGCAAACGGGTGAATATCACCTTGTTGCAATAACTACAAACTCTCAAGAAGCAGAAGAAAGAAATACTGTATAGTTCAACTGCATTGCAGAGTTGATATGGATGTACAATAACACTTTGCATTTGCCACTGGGTATTTGCCTTTCATACTGATGTTCAGACAGAATAGATGATACTTCCTGGATATGAAGCCCATGAGTATAAGATATAAGAGGCGTGGACACTTCACACATGGATGGCAAAGCACCACTGAGTGCAAAAGCTGGATGACACACTTGTTTTGGAGAACAAGTAGTGGTGAGACCTGCCCCACATTAGCGACTGTGTACTAATGTAAAGTCAAACAGCTTGAAGGACAGGACAATTGGAATAGAAATGGGAAGTGGTGCACCACAAGATGGTGCATCAACCCAACTCACCCATACCCGTGTTTGAAGGGCTATCCAAGTAGGAGCGGAGCCTGCTTAAGTGGTGCACAGGTATTTTCTAATCCTTTCATACCCCTGGAGTTATACACACTGTGACCTACTGGATACATTCCGACAGTTTCCAAAATACCACACTTTTCAAACTACGCCAAATTCATCAAGGATTTGGGACTATTTGATGAAATTGCTATTCAATGAAATAGTAATTTAACTGAATTTTTGATAGATTTGATGAATTTCCCAACATTAAATTTTTGTTGCCCATTTTGTTCAGATTTTTAATTTTTGAGACAAGTAGATTCAAAAGGAATATGGAGGGAATATAAAGTAAGGACTTAGGATAAGTTCAGACGGAGTGTTTTGGTGAGGATTTTAAGACCGTATCCACCTCAAAATCTTTACCAAAAAGATGGCTCCCATTGAAATCAATGGGAGCCGGTCAGTTCTTTTTTCCGGTAGCTGGTTTGTTCCGGCTCCCAGAAAAAGAAGCGAGATGTTCATTCTTCAGGCCATTTCGCCTCGTGATTCAGCCTGAAGACACTCCCTCCTCCAGACTAGGTCCATTCATTGGGCCTAATCCAGAGAGGAGTGTGCAACTGGATGCTGGTGCAGTGCACCGGCATTCAGTCACGGCTACCCGTATTTTGGACCGGAACCAAAATACTCAGTGTGAATTTACCCTGAGGGTAAGTTCACATGGGGTTTTTTGGATCGGAACCTGAGGCGATCTGGGTATATGCACACAGTACAGTCAAAATGGGGTTTATTATCTTGAATACTGCTAAATTACAGAAAAATGTCAGATTTTGCTACAATTTCAAGTAGTCAGGGCCAATAAACTGAAATACTTTCTTTACTTGTTATTTAAATTTTTTGGAAATGTGAAATCACTGTAAATCTATGGACTACAATGAGAGTCATTACTACTAGAGACGAGCGAGTACTGTTCGGATCGGCCGATCCGAACAGCACGCTCGCATAGAAATGAATGGACGTAGCCGGCACACGGGGGGTTAAGCAGCCGGCCGCCGTCAAAGCGGAAGTACCAGGTGCATCAATTCATTTCTATGGAGTGTGCTGTTCGGATCGGCTGATCCGAACAGTACTCACTCATCTCTAATTACTGCATCAACCTTGTGTCTAGAAATAAACATCTAAAAATAAAATAACAATAACTCTTGTTTTCTTACTTAATACTATATTTTGGATGCCTTTTTCTTCTTCTTTACATGTTTGGTTTCCATATTTGTAAGTAATATGCAATGATGTAGCTGTTTGCGTCAGTGAAATAGTTAACCAGGAAGTGAATTACCCATTGCACAGAAAATCAGAACAGGAGGTTATAATTGGAGATCCTCCCTTTATTCCTCTCACAGTCAGTGGCTCCTGTAGGGTCTGTGGATTCTGCAGGTCAGTTGATTTATGTGGTTTTTTTGTATTTTTAAACAATTGCTCCATCAGTGTATACAGTTTATATCCATAAGCATTTATGGTTTTATAGTAGCGTTCGGGTCTTCGTCCTTCAATTCCACACAGGGACCTGAAGGACTGAAACCTTGTCTGCATAAAAAGCAGTTACGCGTGTTACTATAATGGGGTCCACCTGGTTTCTACTGATTTTGTACTGAAATTGATGGAGAGAAAAGTTCTCCTTGCAGGACTTCACTCTCTGACAATTTTAAGTGGATTCTGCGGTGGAGTCTTCTACTGAAAGTCCAGCTATAGTGTGAATTCAGCCTAATTCTACATATGTACTGAATGTAAATAAGTAAACATGTGACTTTATATATGTATATACATATGTGGTGTACTGTTGGTTTAGGAATTATATACTGGAATGCATCCATGACCCACATTATGTGGTTTTGGTGTTTTTTTGTTTTTTTTTAATTTTTTTAAACTGTATCTATCCTGGCTTAAATATACCCTATTGCTCCACACACTCTGTTTATTGTCAATGTGCTAGCCGTGTTTTTCACAGCCATTGCATTGACCCATTATATTGTAATTGCCCCATATACATACCTATGTATTATTATTGGACTGCAAGCCTGGAGCAAAACTCTGGATAGGTTCTATTTAGGTCCTGTTAAACTACAAGCCTGGCAAATACGCACAGCCATGTGTATGGGTGACTTAAAGGATTTGTACCAATGTGGACACTTATTACCAGAGAACGGGTGGGGGGGGGGGTTAAGTGTCCGATTGCTGGAGTTCCCCACTGATCAGGAGGCTGGGGGAATGTAAGATCTCCTTGTGATTGGATCACCAGTGTGCTTGCGTGTCTGACGTTCCATTCATTTCTATGGGCTGCCAGGACTGTGAACTCTGGCAGCACCCACAACCTCATAGAAATGGAGGGCAGCAGTGCAAACTTTGACCAGGGCCAATCCCTCCCTACAGGAGACCCCAGTGTAAGTAGAGGTCCAGGTAGGTGATTATAAATAACAAACACATACTCATCTTACCTCACTACTCCTGGACATTCTTGCTCACTCTGTCATCCTTTTCAGGCCTCACTAGCCTGTAACTGACATCACACACTGCTGGGGCTACGATTGAGCCTCACATGGATTGCGTCGGCTTAATGATGTCAGTGCAACTCATAGTGACTCAGCAGTGACCCCGGAGCAGATGCTGTGGACCGTTAGAAGCCCAGGAGAGGCTTGTGACTTAAAAATAATTGTTTATTTTTACTCTCCTCCTCTTCACAGATTTTTATTGGAAAGGGGCCCACTGGAATGTACATATCACTTAACACATGGCCCCTTTCCATTAGTAGCTCTATCCACAAGCAGCAGAGATGAGTGCAGACCTCTGCAACTTGAGATGTATAGCGGTAGGGAACCAGGCTTTCCCCATCAGCTATCATGGTCCTGCAGGGCCCTGGCCATCTCCAACTGGCCCTAGACTCCTTACCCCTCTGGTGGTTAAACCACTGCAGCAGGTAGCATCAGCAGTACAGTAAATGGAACATGATGCAGGGAGATGGAGGTCCCCACTATTCAAAGGTCTGAACCAGAGGTGTGTGAAAATCCTCATGGACTTATGTCTAATTCAATTCAATTTAACAACATAGCATTTTTTCCCACACTGGCTGTGGACAGTTTTGTCCTTCTAGTTGTTACAACACTACTGGCAGCACTGAACGCCTTATTGGCCAATACATTTGAGGGCAGACCAGATATAACTCCCATAGAAAACTGGCCCAGCTCCTTCCAGTGCTTTAACCTATTGGTCCTGAATTCCATAGGGTCAGAGTTGTTCTTCCTTTTCCGCCACCAGCTTTTTCACGAGGCTAGCCGTGACTGACAGTATGCCTATGCAGTGCATCAGCATTCTGTCATGGCATACTGCTCCTGATTAGGCCCAGAGGAACGGGCCTAATAAGGAGTGAGTCTCGAATAACGGACATCATGGCTGACACAGCTGCGGAATCCGCCTAAATATAGGTCATGTTGCTTTTTATCCCCCCCACTAGCTTTAATCCCTTGTAAATGTTATGTGTTTAGGACTAAATGAATGTATGATTAAAAAAAAATAAAAATTAAATGTCTAAATATCACCTCCATATTATTTTAATTCCCGTGAAATGCTTAAAGGGTTAACAAACTTCCTATATGCTGTTTTGAAAATGGGGGGATTACTGGGGGATTTCTAATACATAGGCCTTTATAATCCCCTTCAAAACTGAAGTGATCAGAATTTTCTTGTAAATCTGAAAAATCACTTTTACACATACAAGCCTCTTAACAGCCAAAATAAATTAAAGGATGATTAAAAGACGATGCCGATATAAAGCAGAGATATGGTAAATAATATTTATTAATTTATTAGGGTGGTATGACTATCTGCAGTTGCAATTTTTTAACAAAAAAATTCCATCAATTTCTTTTTTTTTTTTTTTTTTTTATAAATACAAAAATATTGATCAATGTTTACCAGTAACATGAAGTGGTTAATATCAAAATCACTTGTGTAAGTTAAAGCGAATCAAAGTTATTGCCATATATAGTGGTCTGGTTCTTAACCCCTTAGCGACCCTTGGCGTAACTGTACGTCATGGGTCGCATGGGGATGTATGGAGCGAGCTCACACGCTGAGCTCGCTCCATACACGGCAGATGCCGGCTGTATAATACAGCCAGGACCTGCCACTAACAGCAGCGGTCGGTGCCCGAGCCGATCGCTGCTGTTAACACTTTACACACTGCGGTCAAACGTGACCGCAGTGTGTAAACGGCGCCGGCGGCACGGGCGCCGCCATGTTTCGCCGATCGCCGCCCTCCTGAACATCACAGGAGGGCGGTGATCGGTTGCTATGACAGCCGGAAGCCTATTGAAGGCTTCCAGGCTTGTCTCTGCACTAGATCTATTAGACGATGCCAGAGGCATCGTCTAATAGAAGTGCTGCGATTTTCCTATTCACTGCAATACTGTAGTATTGTAGTGAATAGTATGAGCGATCAGACCCCTAGGTTTCAAGGTACCTAAGGGGTCTAATCATAAATGTAACAGAAGAAAAAAAAAAGTTTTTAAAAGTATAAAAAAAATATAAAAGTTCAAATCACCCCTTTTCCTAGATTAGCTATAAAAGTAAATAAAGAACATTAAACATATTAGGTATCCCCGCGCTCCAAAATGCCCGAACTATTAGAATATTAAAACATTTATCCCGTACTGCGAACGGCGTAGCGGCAAAAAAAATAAAAAGCCAAAAAGCGTTTTTTTCAACACTTTGCCTCCGATAAAAAAATTGAATAAAAAGTGATCAAACCATCAGATCTTTCCCCAAATGGTATCAATAGAAACGTCATCTTGTCCCGCATAAAAAGACACCACAACCAGCTCCATACATGGAAATATGAAAAAGTTACAGGTGTTAGAACATGACACAAATTTTTTTTTTTCTATTTTGCAAAGTTTATCATTTTTTTAAAAGTATCAAAACATTTCAAATACTATATAAATTTGGTATCACAGAGTTCGTACTGACACGTAGAACACAGGTAACATGTCATTTGCACAAAACAGTGAACGCTGTAAAAATTAAACCCATAAGTTATTGGCGCAATTTTTTTTCCAATTGCACCTCATTCTGAATTTTTTTCCAGCTTCCCAGTACATTGCACAGCATATTGAATGGTGCCATTACAAAGTACAATTTGTCCCGCAAACAATAAGCCATCATGTGACTCTGTGAACTGAAAAATGAAAAAGTTATGGCTCTTGAAATGTGAGGAGGGAAAAACGAAAATGCGAAACCAAAAAATGGCCTGGTCCTTAAGGGGTTAAGGTACTTTTTGGCTTTGTCCCCATGGGTTAACTATTGAGTGACAGTTGCAGACCACACCATTGCATACAATTTAATGCATTAATTTGGACTGCAGTTGTCATTCAATAGTAAGGGGGCATTCACACGGTGTAACACGGCGCTGATTCTTGCACGATAACACGAGTAAGAATCAGCGCTGCAAAATAGAATCCCATTGACTTCAATGAGTTCCGTTTAATGTGCATAACTCATTAAAATCATTGGGTTAAAAAGCCTCCCATTGATTTCAATGTGTTGCGCACATTAAACGGAACCCATTGAAGTCAATGGGATTCTATTTTGCAGCGCTGATTCTTACTCGTGTTATCGTGCAAGAATCAGCGCTGCGTTACACCGTGTGAATGCCCCCTAAAGCTACAAAAGATTGCAGTGTAATTCAGGTTCTTATGTTTCGCTAGGTGTACCTCCCTCTACTCACAATAAAATTCCAGATTATTTTTCAGTTGTGTCCTGGACTATTCCGGATAAAAGGAATTGCACTGCAGGTGCGCCTAAATTTTTTATTTTTTTTTTTCTGTTTATCACTTGTGGAATCTCTTGATTTTGTGAACTAAAATGGCTGAGTTCATAATTCTACAGACTGGGCATTTCAGCTGTGTCTATTCAAAAAAAAAAAAAAAGGAAAAAAATCCACCATCCTTTACGAACAAATATAGATTTAATGAGAAAAATAGATTTTCTGGGCAATTTCAGGATATTACCTGTAATCAAGCTGCAGTAACTGTGTTCTGGAGATGATTGCAATAAACTTGGACAATTTTTCTAATGCTATTTGTAGTATTGCAGGTAGATCTGAGGTCATTGCTTTGAAAGGTTTGTGATTGGTGCTGAAAAATAAGTTATTTATACGAAAGGTTTGGCTTCAAGTTTCTGTATTAAAAAGTAACTTTATTCTGAAAAATTCCCAGTTAGAACTGCATTGAGGGTCGAGACATTTGTTTAAATGATCTGGATCAGTGTCGGGCTTGTTTAGGCTAGTGAGAAAATATGATTAAAGCCAAGCTCAGGTGTTTCCCGGAGGATTAAGTAGTAACTGTTTTTTTTTTTTGTTTTTTTTTTGTTTTTTCTTCTTCTTGATAGGTTGCCAATAGATACAAACTTGAATGTAGGAACTTTCTACGATCTGGCACATGTCAGAAGCCTAGCCATGTGGCCGGGTTATCAGGCAGTCACAGTGAAAGAACAATAAGGGTATGTTCACATGGCGGAAAATGGATTCCGCATGTGAACATACCGCACAGCTAGCCGCGCCAGAATGCTGATGTTGTGCATTGGCATTCCGGTTCGAATTAGGCCTGAATGAATGGGCCTAATCATGAGGGAGTCTGGCTCCGTGGACGCCACAGATGAGTCAGCTGCGGGAAGAAGGGGCATGTCTGTCTCTTTTGCGCTACTAGCTAGCGAGCGGCTTCCATTGAAGTCAATGGGAGACATTTTTTGCAGTGGATTTTGAAGCGTGTGAACTAGCCCTAAGATAACTCTGCCACAATAAGGACAACATTGGTTTTAAATGGCTACAGATGACTGTTCATGGGAAAAACCCCTTAAGGCTAATGATTCACGGGCCAGAAATGCCACGCTAAAGCGCTGTGGGAACATCCGTGGCGGTAACGCATCGCGGTTCTTCCCACAGTGCTTTGAACAAAAAGTTCACTGAGATTTCCTCCACAGATTTTCTGTTTCAATTATATCTACGGGAAAGCTGCCGGCATTTCCGTAGATATAATTGACATGCTGCGATTTCCAAAACCACACTGGTTTTAAACGCAAAGTGGGCATGGGATGTGAATGAATCCCATCCACTTTGCAGTTACTGTATAACGCTGTGATTTTCCCTGTTACATTTCTGGCCCATGGGGCCCTGGCCTTAGGGCCTCTTCACACGGCGTAAGCGCGCCGCTCATTTAGACCCATACAGTGGAGCGCTTCAAAACACATCTCATTCACTTCAATGGGAGTGCGCGTAAAGCCGGCTTTACGTGCGCTCCTATTGAAGTGAATGGGATGTGTTTTGAAGCGCTCGCATGTACGGGTCTAAATGAGCGGCGCGCTTACGCCATGTGAAGGGACCCTTAGGCTAAGGCCCCACGTGGTTTCGCGCAGCAAAGAAGCACTGCGGGAAAAACTGTGTGGCACCGCATTGTAGTTCTTCCCGCAGCACTTTAAACAGAAAGTTTGCAGAGGTTTCCTTTCTGTTTCAATTATACCTATGGGGGAACTGCGTGCATTTCCGTAG
The DNA here is from genome assembly GCF_031893055.1 of Leptodactylus fuscus. Classification (NCBI taxonomy): domain Eukaryota; kingdom Metazoa; phylum Chordata; class Amphibia; order Anura; family Leptodactylidae; genus Leptodactylus; species Leptodactylus fuscus. Next base: position 63,925,783 of record NC_134271.1, read on the forward strand.
GTATAATTGACAGCATGGTCCGCATGCCCGAGTGCCATTTTTTTTGTATGCTTTCTTCCATTGTCCTCAAGAAAATGGTGCTCGGGTATGTGCAGTAGCGCTCAGAAGTGAGCATTAGGGAGGGCCACACGGTGGCTCAGTGGTTAGCACTGCAGCCTTGCAGCGCTGGAGTCCTGGTGTTCAAATCCTGCCAAGGACATAAAACCATCTGCAAGGAGTTTGTATGTTCTCCCTGTGTTTGCATGGATTTCCATCCCATATTTCAAAAAGACATACTGATAGGGAAAAAAAATGTACATTGTGAGCTCTATGTGGGGCACACAATCTACATTTAAAAAAAAAAAAAAAAAAGTGAGCATTAGGGTGCATTCATACTACGGATACAGTGACTGATTCTGAACGTTAAAATACGTTCAGAATAAGCGCGTATAAAGCACATCCCATTCATTTCAATGGGAGCCGGCATACGAGCACTCCCCATTGAAATTAATGGGCTGCTTTTTACTCTACGAGCGCTCCCATTGATGTGAATGGGAAGCGCTCGCGTGTACGGCTCAGACTGAGCCGAGCGCCGGGCCCCTTCACACGGCGAGCCGTACACGCAAGCGCTTCCCATTCACTTCAATGGGAGCACTCGTAGAGGCATATCACTATCTAAAAATCACGATTTCCAAATGATAGAGCCCCTTTAACGCTGGGACTGTACAGCAATTTTGGATGCTACTCCTGTCATGGAACCAATGCAAAAAAATGTGCTGTGTTGCCCTACAACGTCTGCACTAATACACATGAATGGGTATCATTGCGATCCCAATGTTGCTGCAACTGTGAGACGGAGTCTGAGAGATATCCATCACAGATCTGTTTTTTTCTTACTTTTAAAGAAAATTCATCTTTAAAGTGGTGCAATGTCCCTTATAGTGAAACTGCAGAATTCAGAATAAATCAGATACACAAGAAAGCTTTTATTGAACACTGAGGGTAATTTAAAAAAAATGGTGTAAAAATATTATAGGGTACAGTGTATTTAAATACAGTAAAATCTGATCCCCCATCTACTCTGCACGTATGTATATTCACCTTGAATTATTAATGCATGACCAACAATGATGTCAGGTCAAGCTGCACATCTCCAGATGTTTGATGCCTTCAGCCACCGAATAGTAACAGCTGTGGAGTCACTTCTCCAAAATGTCATGCCCAATATATACTACTGCTTATATTTATATGGATAAACTGTTCCTCTTTGTATTCATGTGGAATGCAAAAAATTGATTTTATCATTTCTCTCCCTTCAGAAGTAGGACTCCTGGATTCATATGGAAGCTACACTATGTTGTCAGCAAAAAGACCTCCTAGTTTGGCCAACCCCATTTTTGCAAATATTAACTTACAAGATACAAATTTGTAAATGCCTTTTTTCCATATCATTGGAGCTCTGAATGTTGTCCTGTTTTAACATCTTGGCTAACACTTTGTGGGCATTTACACCATAGCAACATGATTAACTAAATGACTGTCTACATGCCAGGGTTGTTGCCAGTTGTACGCAGCATAAATAGCCTTGGTATATGAATCCAGAATGTACGTCCAGCTTGGTATCTACACTAAATGACCATTTGTTCCCCTAATTAACTTTTATAATGGCAGGCTCTGTTTTCATTATTTTTTTTAGGTTCAGGACACTAGGTGGAAGCTTTCTGTGCCCAGCTGTCTTACATTTCTAAACTATAATGTTGTGTGTTTATGGGATTTTGTGGTTGTATGGACACTGATATGGTAGCTATTACTTTATGGAGATGGCTGCATAATAAGACTGACATTACTCTGTGGCTCACAGACTCAGCAGGTCATGTATGTTAGCTGCAGAGTAGACACTCAATGGCAATGGGATGAGAACAGTCTGCTGGTATAACTTGCACCATTGAAAGCCTAGCCTTGATGCAGTACATTGAGGACATGTTCATAATGTATTTTGTAGTTGCTTGAGTAAGGCTCCATTCCCACGGAGTAACGTGCTGCTCATTTAGACTCGTAAACATGTGTTAGAGTGAGAATGCTTCAAAACAGATCCCATTGACTTCAATGGGTGCCGGTCTTGCGCGCGCTACACATTGAAATCAATGGGAGGCTTTATAACCCATTGATTTCAATGTGTAGTGCGCTTTAGCTGGCATCCATTGAAGTCAATGGGATCTGTTTTGAAGGGCCTCACTCTGACATGTGTTTACGTGTCTAAATCAGCGGCGTGTTACTCCGTGGTAACGGAGCCTAAGGGTGGAAAAAAACTTTCTGGCTGTACATGTAGTATGTACAGATCATTCTCATCTCGAAGTGTGGAAGTTATTGGAACACACTGGGTAAAACATGTTATCTGTTGTATAAGGCCTGAGCATGCGGTGCATCACATGGCATAAAATTATATCTGCAATGTTAATGATTGTTATACTAAAAAGGTTGCCCATGAATTGGAAGCAGGGGGAAGTGTAAAATTTAAAAAAAAACAAAAAAAAAAACCATACTCATCTGACCAATGCATGCTGTTGTCCTCCACTTGTGCCTATTCAAACTTGTGTCAAACGTCTCATTGTCAGAAATTCTCAACCTCACATGACCGATCAGAGGCCTCAGCAGTCTCTGCAGATGGATCGGTGATGTCACTCACATTCATCAATGGTTCCTTACCTGCAATCTGAGTCTACTGACCTCTTTAAAGTGGACCTTTCACCACCTTCAACAAGCCCCGCTCTTTACATTAGTTAATGGCTGCGGCTCCACTGATTCTGGAATTTTTTTCTGCAGCCCCCACTGTTCTCAATCTATTAAAGTTGTTAGTTTTAGTGCCTGATATGCTATTTAGGCTCTGTACTGTCAGGAGGGCAGTGTCTGGCAGGAGCAGACAAGATATGATTCTGAGCTGTGACACTGGCTGCCTCTGATAGTAGCTCTGAATCGCGCCCCTGCCTGACTCGGCCCTTTTGACACTACAGAACTTAAATGGTATATTGGACCTCAAAACTACCCTTGTTGTGGGGGCTACAGAAAAAATTCCATCTGCACTAGAATCAGTGAAGTTCAAAATTTTAATAGATGCTAAGAACTTGAGTTGACAGAGGTAATGAATAGAGATGAGCGAACGCTGTTCGGAACAGCCGTTCCGAACAGCACGCTCACATCACGCTCCCATAGAAATGAATGGAAGCGGCCGGCACGCAGGGGGTTAAGCGGCCGGCCGCTGGCAAAGTCTGCGTGCCAGGTGCTTCCATTCATTTCTATGGGATCATGCTGTTCGGATCGGCTGATCCGAACAGTGTTCGCTCATCTCTAGTATTGAAAGGTTCTCTTTAGTTTAAAGTAGCTTGAAGACTATTTCACACGACTGATATGCCACAAAGCCCAGATATCACTATGGTTGTACTGAACTGGGATCGGCAACCTTTCTGCTGTTGAGTGAAGTGCTTGGCTATGGGCACCTTAAAGTGCTTGAGGGTCTTTACAAACCGTATCGCTCTTGTCCGTGGAATGAGTCTGGTATTAGTCATATAGTATTCTATGAGGTTGAACGTCAGGCTGGCATCCCACATTGTGAAAATGTTTTGAATGCTATATTTTACACAACCTGCAAAGTGTATTGGATTCTGGCTAATCCCATCCACGCTTTGCAGAAAAAAATGCTGCAACCAAAAAGCTGAACTTTCAAAAACTTGTCGCAAGTTGCAGCATGTCCATTTTATTGATGGAAATGCTGGCATTTTCCATATAGGTATAATATATGCATAAAATCCACAGAGGAAAACTCTACAGACTTTCTGTGAAAAACACTATGGCTGACTACATTGGGCCCTAACCATAGCCAGTTTTTGTAAATTCTGACTTCTCCACAAGGCTACCAGGCTTTCTCTATAGACCAGCCAACTGCAATTCTTTTTTAAGAGCCTGATAATGGTTTATGCACTAAAGTATTCTTTTGAATTGCCTGGCTCTTGAATAAAAGCTAAACTAAAGGCTATGTTGGTTAAAATGTTTTGTTACCATAGTACTGTTGGTGGTAATACAGGCTTCTGTGCATGATGGCTATTGAAATAAAATGCCTGTCAATGTATTGTTGATCTATAAATATAACAAAATGGATTTCCTTTTAACATCCATTTCAACATTTTTGAAATTGGAGGCTTCCAATAGTAGACGCCAGTTAATGTGAGACAGTTTCTGTCATTCTTTATATACTGTTTTTTTTTTTTGTTTTGTTTTGTTTTTGTTTTGTTTTTGTATCTAACATTGTTTGCTAATGTAAAGGAAAAACAAACATATCCAGGAGACCAGAAAGCAAACCATTATATTACTCCAGCATGCTTTTAGTCATTACACACTAGTATCCTGTACAATGGCTTAGCTTATACGGGCATGGAGTACTGATCACTGGCAGCGATGACATTGAAATAGGTAAAAGGAAATTCATTGCTATTCATATCATTGCAGAGCTCCCATTATTCCAGACTACATTAATTGGTTTAAGTTGTTTAAACATCTCAGACAATAAAAACTAGCATTTTAGAGGGGAGGTCCTCTCAAATTTAAAAAAAAAAAAAAAAAAAAATGTTTGGATCTGAGCCTCTCTAATATGTTGACTTTTCAGGAGGTTTAAAGAAGGACTCCACCTTGAGCCATGTCCACTTGTTAGAAAGTCCTATGCAACAAACACACAATTGGTCAGCACTGCCAATGTGAACAAGAGATGCCGGTGCCCGGTGCACATTGCTGTGGCTCAACTTCATTTTTATTCATGCACGCTACCCATCTGCTCAAAGACTATAAGAACGTAATATGGATGAACTACACTTCCCTTCTATTCAGTTAGAGGTTCGGCTCCAAAGAAAGGAGGTTGTGGTGTATGTTAGGCTTAATATGGCTGAAATACACTTGCCCTTAATTTATGGAAAGCCAAGGCCCTAAGAGAGGTCACTATGAATAAGACCTTATTGCCAGTCCCCTTTTCTTCTCAACAAAACTACTTTAATTAAAACAAAGTCCCTGAAGCTTACACCACCTCCTACCTCCCAACACCATCTCTATTTCCCGGTATATTACTGTACACCCTTATCTTATCCCAGTCCCCTCCAAACTATGCCCCTGAAAACCTCTTTGCTGCCAGGGATCACAGTGAACATGCCCTTCTCCTCCCAATGGCAGGTACCGCTGTATTTGTAATGGTTTGTGTGTTTGTGCCTGCTTTGTATTCATCCTTCTATTCATCTCTTATTTGAACAGGTTTTTTCGTGAAGTCTACGAGAGTTGAAGTGATCTGAAACAGACAGATTACGATACGGTACAGTTTGCCTAATCGGTTAATAATTGAGGCCAAATGAAAATCTGTTATGTACAAATAAAATGTCATAAAACCACAAAACCACACTACTTTCTATTCAGCATGAAGCCAGTGATATGCTATTTAATACACAAGTTCTCAGCAAAAAAAAAGTCAAGAATCGCTGAGCTTTGATCTGAGAAATGCCATAGGGACACAATCTGGGAACAAAGCCACAATCAGGAGACGAAAATAATAAAAGAATGAGTTTAACAAGAATGTGACAGAGGAGTTGCGTCCAGATAGGAGACCTTGAAAAGGCTGACAATTTAATTAAAGTGCTTATAGAATTGGACAATTATGGAAATTAATTTTTATGGTTGTGCTTTGCAAAACAAGCTTTGTAATCACTCTGGAAAGTACTAGCTTCTTATGAGTGAAACAACTTTAAAATGGATTTTTACTGAGCCTTTCTGAATCTGTCTGGCTTAGAGATGTGCAGCAGCCCATTGACAGAAGCTCAGAGGCTGTGAGTAGTAGTACTTGAAATTTTCTTGTTGGCAACACTACCGATTCCTCTGGCTCACCTCCCGGGGTGGTGCAGTGCTGAGAGGGCCTACAGTGTACCTAATGGTAGTAATCTTTTCCCCCTGGACACATCCTAGATGTGGTCAGCCTTCTTGCATCTGATGGGAGTGGTAGTGCCCAGGAGACATGAGGTATGCAGAAATAAGGTAACTTTACTTGTAGTAGAGCAACTTTTACAAAATTTTTTCCATTGAGAGTTGGAGCTGAGTTGGCAGTTGGTACAAACAGATGGCAGTCCGCACTCTCCTTACTGAGGCTGGCTATGTTTGTCTGTGTCCTACTTCACCTCTCATACAAGTGTCTTATAAAATATCCAACAATGCCCTCACTGGGGTAAAAGGTAATAGGTTGCTTAGTCTGGCCATTGATGCTAGCAGGGTCACTGCCTTAAGGAACATATAACTCTTAAACTCAGACTAGCACACACCTCTTTGTTTTCCTTAGCTTAAACAAGGGTGATTTTATTCCTGCTGTCTGTCTCAGGCATAGGCTGGAGTTACTGGATGAATTCCAGGCCTGTGAGGTGCCTAATGTAGTTTGTTTCTCTGACTCCATCCCTTCCTTTCCAGAACTTGCTTTGTGTTTTTGTGGGTCGGCTCGAATCTCTGCTCCATGCTCAGCTGTTTTGTTTTTTTTGTTTTTTTTTTTTTTTAAACTGAGCTTTCAGTTGTCACATGGTTTTAACATATGTAGCAACCATTAGGACTACTACAAAACATATATACTTATGCTGCTGGTTATGTGTTTGCAATCTGTACATATATTGTATATTAGCAGGAGGACCCGGCTTCGCACGGGTATATTTCATTTTTTGTTTGTGTAGTGGCCCCATAAGAATTGTCCAGTTTTGCACTGGTGTATTTTGTATGTCATTTGTGTGTGTCCATAAGCGTCATGTGATCATGTGTATCTTATTTTGAGACTGACATAAAGCAGTGTGTGGTATTGTGTGCAGTGGTACGTATCTAATCCTTTGGGGTGTGGAATTGTATGAAGACACATTTATCTAATCCTCTGGCGCTTGGTACTTTGTGCATACACGCATATCTAATCCTCTGGCTTGTGGTACTGTGTGCAGACATGAGTATTTAATCTTCCGGCGTGTGGTACTGTGTGCAGACGCACATATCTAATCTCCTGGCGTATGATACTGTGTACTGACTTGTGTATCTAATCCTCCAGCATGTGGTACTGTGTGCAGACGCACGTATCTAATCCTCTGGCATGTGATATTGTGTGCTGACTTTTGTATCTAATCCTCCAGTGTGTGGTACTGTGTGCAGACACACGTATCTAATCCTTTGGAGTGTCATACTATGTGCAGACATGTGTATCTAACCATCCCTGTGTGTTATTGTGCTCAGTAGCATGTATCTAATCCTTTGGCGTGTGGTATTGTGTGCAGTGGTGCATATCTAATCCTCCATCGTGTGGTATTGTGTAAAGACGTACGTATCTAATCCTCCGACGTGTTGTAATGTGTGCTGACATGCATATCTAATCATCTGGCATGTGGCACTCTGTGCAGACACATGTATATAACCCTCCCCGTGTTGTATTGTGTGCAGTACTGCGTATCTAATTCTACGCCATGTGGTATTGTTTGCAGTGGCGCGTATCTAATCCTCCATTGTGTGGTATTGTGTAAAGACGCACATATCTAATCCTCCGGCAGGTAAAACAGGTTAAGGTGTGCATCTAATCCTCTGGCGTGTAGAACTGTGTTCAGACTCGCGTATCTAATCCTCCGGCATGTGGAATTGTGTGTAAATATGCGTATCTAATCCTGCGGCATGTGTAACTGTATGCATTGGCACGTATCAAATCCTCCGGCATGTGGTATTGTGTGCAGTGGCACATATCTAATCCTGCGGTGTGTGGAACTGTGCAGACGTGCGTATCTAATCCTCCAGAATGTGGTTTTGTGTGCAGTAGCGCATATCTAATCCTCCGGCATGTGGTATTGTGTGCAGTGACACGTATCCAATCCTTCGGCGTGTGGTATTGTGTGCAGTAGCACGTATCTAATCCTCTGGCATGTGGTATTGTGTGAAGACGCATGTATCTAATCCTCTGGTGTGTGATACTATGTGCTGACTTGTGTATCTAATCCTCTGGCGTATGGTTCTTTGTGCAGTGGTGTATATCTAATCCTTTGGCATCTGGAACTGTGTGCAGACGCACGTATCCAATCTTTCGGAGTATGGTATTTTGTGCAGACATGCGTATCTAATCCTACGTAGTGTGATACTTTGTGCAGATGCGCATATCTAATCCTCTGACATCTGGAACTGTGTGCAGACGCGTGTATCTAATCTTTTGGCATGTGGTACTTTGTGCAGACGCGCACATCTAATCCTCTGGTGTGTAGAACTGTGTGCAGACCCATGAATCTAATCCTCTGTTGTGTGATACTGTGTGCTGACCTGTGTATCTAATCCTCCAGTACGTGGTACTTGGTGTAGATGCATGCATGTATCTAATCCTCTGGTATGTGGAACTGTGTGCAGACGCGTGTATATAATCTTTTGGCGTATGGTACTTTGTGCAGACACGTGTATCTAATCCTCCAGTGCATGGTACTTGGTGTAGATGCATGTATCTAATCCTCTGGCATGTGGAACTGTGTGCAGACGCGCATATCTAACCTTTCGGCTTGTGGAACTGTGAAAACGTGTGTATCTAATCCTCTGACGTGATACTGTGTGCTGACCCGTGTATCTAATCCTCTGATGTGTGTATCTGAGCTTGGATGTCAGTGTTGGATTGTACATGTGGAGTGACTGTGTGTATTGCAGTTGGAATATGAGTGAAAGACGTGTAGGTTTGTTTTGGCTAATGGGGGGTCAGGGTTTTGGGAAAGCTGTATTTCCAGAACGGTACGTCCGATTGAGTTGGGGTCTCATCTTAAACCTTCCCGAACACCTAAAGTATCTGTGTGCCAAATTTGGTGAAGATTGGTCCAGTTGTTTGGTTGCGCATAAAGAACAGACAGACAGACAAGAATTGATTTTTATAATAGAGATAATGTGTTTTTCTTCCCCCTTAAGTGGGCTGTACCACTCTGAAGCAGGAAACAGCGTTTTAATAGGTGAAGTATTTGAGAAAGAGGAGCAAATTGGGAGTCTTTTCATCGCAAAATAGGGAGATGAAGCAGAGAGACTGCAAGCATTATACTACCCTAGACTGTGCCAGATTCATCGCTGGATATGCTGAGTAAAAGCTAATAGGAGTGTGTGCCAAAGTGTTATCTGTGAGGATATTTGTGATAAGTTGTCCAGTGGCTGAGGCCTTTATTTGGCTTCACCCTGTAGAGGGTTCTAGAAAAGGCTCAGAATGTTTTTGTTGAGAAGGTGGCACACTAAGTAGTAAATTCAGTCACAGGGGCTGTTTACATCATATTGTGATGATCACTTTAAAGAGGACCTTTCAAGTCCTCCGGCACATGCGGTGTGTGATACACCACTAGAAAGCCGTTTTCTCTTTCTGTGGCCCCACTGGAAAGCTATTGGTGCCATTACCATAGCTCTTCAGAGTCAGTAGGGCGTTTCTGAAAAGTCTGTCAAGAACGCCCTTCCTCACAGTAATGTCTATAGCGCTGTACTGTGAGAGGGCTATTCCTTACCGCCCAGCCATGATGCTGAGCGGTGAGGAACATCCCCCCTCAGTACTAGTCTATGGATGAGTACTATCAGGAGTAAGGGAAGGCATTCCTCACCGTTTAGCATAATGGCTGGGTGGTAAGGAATGCCCCCTTTGACAGTACAGTGCAATAGACGCTGCTGTGAGGAAGGGCGTTCCTGACACTGTCAGAAATGCCCTTTTGACACTAAAGAGCTACTGTAACGGCACCGATAGCTCTTCACCAGGGCACAGAACGGGAAAGCCGAACTATCAGCTTTCTAGCAGTATATTACACTACATGTGCCCTGAAGACGTACAAGGTCCTCTTTAAATGATCAGTATTACATATATTAAAAAAAAAAAATTATAGAAACTGATGTAAATGTTGCACAAAAATGACAAACTGATCTGTTTTTGTTTGAAACAAGTTTATGTCCTCCTTTTCTGTCCAACAAAAATTGATCCATTTCCTACACCAGTCTAAATAAAGGCCTCAACTGGTGAGGTTCTCCTGAATGATCAAGAGGATCAAGCCTCTTAATACGTCCATTCACTTGAATGCACATAAACGGGACAGGACTTGGCATAGATTTCCTTTATAACTTCAGCCAGAGTTCTAACACTGTAATATGGAGGAATTGCATGGGAACACGCAGTGCATGCCGCTCCATTGTATAGAGCCATAGAGACTTTGCAGGATATTCCATCTGTACACAAAATATTTTCAGCGTTCCACAGTTTCAATCTGTTAATTGCTGAAAATTTTATTTGAAAATTCTTAGGATTGTTTTATTGTATATGGAATTTTTCCCCTTTATTTATACAATTAGTTCATACATAATAAATTCATACATTTTCAATTAAATCTATCAAAATCTTTAGTAACTTATCATTGCCCCATAAAAAATATAACTTCCCTCACCAACATCCAAACCAATCGGATGAAGATAGGAGTTAAAAAAATAAATTAAATTAGAAGAGGGGACTATTACTATCTTCTCCCTATTTCCTTCCATTTTCTATGGATTTTTACTTATGATAATTTATTCTCCATTAGGGTTGAAGGCTGAATTACAAATTCTGCAGGTTTTCTTAGAGAGCAATGTATTGTAGAACTTCAAAGACTCCATGACTAGGGGCTGCCTATATTAAATAACAGCTTTACATCCCCTGTAACTACACCACATACGACATACAGGTGTTACCTCCACAATGGATTTCCTCTTGCCTCTGTAGAGTGATCGAAGGAGATGATGCTTTAACTGCTGTCCTCAGTCTTTTTGTGCTTTGAACCGAAAGCTGAATGATACATTACGGGTCAAGCATTTTAAAAGGATTAAAGAGTTAAGTTAATATCCTACAAGATGAAACGCGGCTGTAGTAGTATTGCCTGGCATCCTCTTGGATGACTACTTAACCGTATCAAGCGCTATCAACCTCAGGGACAGGATTCATTTTACTCCCTCTAATAGAATGTAATTTCATTCCTGAACCCTATTGGTATATAATGTGTGACTGGGCCAGTGAAGCTAGTTAATACGATCACCCTGCTACAGTGCCAAAATGGCCTTTCAACTAAATGGGCAGAAAATAAAATCATTACAGTGGAGGTTTAAGGTGTGTAAACAAAGCATTATGGGAAATCTGGAAACTAATTAGAAATTGAAATATAAAATTTGCATTGTTGCCAAGAAAAATTATGTTAATGGAGTTTTTCAGGTTAAAATATTGATGACCCATTCTAAAGATAGCTCATCAAGATCTCTGCATTGTGTGACAACTCTGACTCCTGCAGCCAGAGGTTTACATCTAGAACCACAAACAAAGGTTGGATGTGGGTCCAGAGGCATAGCTAGGAGTTCGACATAAGGGTGAAGGGGCAAACGTATCCAAGTGGGCCCCCTACCTGGGAATACCGATATTATTACTATATGGTGACCATATAGCGATATACTGGCTGTACACAGGGATCTGCAGGCAGTTTCAGTAAATACAGTACATGTGTGAAGGTAGACTATGTCCATTCTTATTTTTATACATGCTTTATACTGCTTAAGAAATTATATTTTTCTTTGTGCAACGTTTATACATTAAGATGGCGCCTGTATCCAGTACCGCACCCAGATGCTGACGCACATGATCGTCATGTGGTTTACAAGAAAGACAGTATCATTTCTCGAGAAATCGAAAGCTAAGAGATGTTGAAATTTAAGAGCCAATGACTGATCGCCAGTGTATTCGGATACAAGACGTATATGCTCACAGCCTGCCTACTACCTTATCTCTTGCATTCCTGTATAAAAACTGTAACTTCCTCAATAAACCTCAGTACTGTGTGAGCAGGCATCACGCCCTATGCATGGACTGAGATGAAAACTGACTCAGTGTGTCGGGATTCATTCTAGCCAGCGCGCACATGCATGATTGATTTGGAGCAGGTGACTGACCACTGAAAGTGACCCGTATTCTGGCGGAGGTCATTCCCTCAACACATGGAAATGTTATGACTTACAGGTGACTTCTCTGACTTTAAAGGGGTTGTCCCATGCAAAGCATCCTATCTATACTGTTAGTTTATGTGGATTTAAGACTTTTCCTAAATACATTGCTTTATCAAAACTTCTTTGGCCGCTATCTTAATTTATTCACTTCATTGTTTACACTTAGTTTCTATGGCCACTGGGCTTATCTGCTCAATTCCCAAGTGACGTAGCTCCCTGCTCTCAGGGGGGAAGGGAGGGGCTGAGTGCTCGGCAGCAGCTCTGAGCTGTTTGTGTCTGACAAGTAATGGAGCTCCTCAGATATTGGAGGGGGGAGGTGAGAGCTCCGGCATTTCTGATTCTGATTTAATTGAATTTGGCTGATAAGGGCTGAGATAAGGAGTCTGTTACCTCTATATGTAATGCAAGCTGACTCAAATCCAGCTCTGCTACATCAGCTTCTACATCAGCTTCATACTGTGGTAATGCATTTACAACCAATCCCTCATTACTAACTGCAAACATAGCAGAGCAAGTGAAGCCCCTCCCACCAATGTGCTGAGAAAACCAGTAAGTGAACAGAGCACAGAGCCTGCAGGTTGGTGAACTAGGGTTATGGGAATACCCCTTTAATCTTTCACATTTCTCGTCTCCTTTATATTGACTACTATGACCACTTCTTCCAGCCGTAGCTTGTCTCTATAAAGTTTGCAGCACAGACCTCTTTGGCTACTCATTTTTCTATACACGTGACCCACATTTTCCTTGCCTATACAAAGTTTCCATCCTTCTGCTACCCTCAATTATAAAATACATGATATAAAAATCCCCTGAAAACGAATGATACCCTTATGTATGTAATTAACAATGCCCCTTTATGCCGCGTTAAAGGGATTGTTTGGGATAAGAAACATTAATGCAGGCAGCAAGACAGGGCTGTAAATAAAAATGCCCTGACACTCGCCTGCATCTCCCCCCCCCCTCCCCCTGTCCCTGCCCTAGAACAAATATCGGCTGTAGCACTGATATGAAATTGACTGCTACAACCAATCACTTCTCTCTACAGTACAGCAGTATATAGTATTGGGCTCCGTGGTTCCACCGTTGTGACGTCTTTCTGCAGCCTCTCTGTACACAAGCAACAGTAACACAGCCCAGTGATGGTACAGGGGAGATTGTACATTATAACGCTCTGTTGCTGCTTGCTTTAAAACTTATCATAGCACAACCATTTAAATTAATAATGCCCCTGTGCCCCCTAATTAATAATTCTCTTGTATACTCCCTTAAAGGGGTTGTCCAGGAAGTGCAGAACTGGGGCAGGAGGTCAGGGAAGGTGAAACATAGAAAAAAAAAAAACCATACTCTCCAGTCCCCAAGGCTTTGGTGTCTCCCTCCCCCATCGCTTTCAGGTCCAGCATCGACCAGGGGCTTGATCTGATATGTCATTGCTGCATGTGGCCTCAGCGGTCACAAGAAAGGACTGGGGATGTCACTTGCATATGTCACTGGTGATGTCCCAAGCCCTTTTTCTGTGACTGCTGAGGCCACTGATTGGCCTCAGCAGTCACATGTGGTGAGGACTTCCGCCAGAACAAGCCTGTGGGCGGCGTTGGACTTGATAACTTGATGACTTTCTCCTGCACTCAGCCTGTGCACATCTTCTACTTTCCTCTTGGAAGCTATTGTATGGTATCACTAGCAAGAAATTAGAAGGTGCACACAAGTTGTGCGGACGAGGAGGTACTGCTCACCCCATCACTACTCTGTTTTATACAATTTATAGTATGGCTGAACAAGAAACTAATAACTTCCTGGTCTACCATGTATTTCAACTGCATCTGTGTCCTGCAGATGCCGATACAGTTGAAGTTTTTGTGTGCACTTGCGGCAGCCCAGGAGTGGGCCCTACAATGTCATTGCAAGAGAAGTGTGTATGCTGGAAGGGAAACATGTAGTCAGTAGTGTTTGTGTGCAGAGGGAAAAGATGGAAATAGCATAGTTATCTGTAGATGTGGAGAATATACTGTAGAGGTAGCAGAGCTGTGTGTGTAGAGACTATGGAGGTAGCAGTTCTGTAAGTGGGGAAGAACTTGGAGATAGCAGAGCTGCATGTTCCTAATCCCCTCCCTCAACCCCCCCCTCCCAAAAAAAAACAGAAAAAAAAACAAAACCTAAAAATGTTCGTGCTATTCCATACAGAGCCATGCATCCAAAGACCTGCTGGTTGCTAGGGATAAATTCTTCATTCTTTTACGTTAGATTCATTCCTTCATTCCTTCATTTCATCCCTAGAAACTATTTTTGCTTTACCTAGGGCAAACAGGGACAGTAGAGTTCAGTAAAGTAGCGCGGGATTGTGCTGCAACCACTTTTTCAAATTCTCACTTTTGTAAAGATAAAGTTCAGCTGAAAATGCCTTTTGTTATTGCACACAGCCTTATATTAAAGTATGTAATGTTGTACCTTCTTACCATTATGTTCCCAGAACAATGACACAAGACATGACAACTGAGGATCTGGATTCTTTTAAGGAAGACTCTAAGAAAACCAAAGGCATTAAGAAGAAGAAACCTTCTCGGGAGTCAGAGGGGAAGTCAGCCAAAGAGAATAAAAGCAAGAGAATAGAAAAGAAACAAAAGGAAAAGGATGGAAGCATTGAAACAAAGCACAACATGGACAGCAAAGAGAAGACGAAGAAAGGCAAAGAAAAAAAGAACAAGGTCAGGGAAAATCTTAAACTCATTCTTGGAGGATCCAGCCTTTTTGGGGGGTTTTCTATCTAGACATCATTCTGGTAAACTGGGCTGAGATATGAGGTAGGTGGAGTGAGCAACCTCCTAGTGTGCTGTTAGGGAGTGCAACGTTTATGGACATTAAACCTAAATCTGCATATTCCAGAAGCCCTTGCCCTCGGCATAAAATAAAGGTTGTCCCTCCCCTGTTAGGAAAGCTGGGTGATAACCAGGGGTGGGATTCAAATTTTTAACAGGTCCCATGTGGGGGTTGGAAGGCGGTATACAGAGTGCTCCGCACAAATATTCTTGGGGAGGGAGGAGTGGTGGCATGCTGTGAAAGTTTCAGGTCGTGCCCCCATTAGCACAAAGCCACCTAAAGTGCATCCTAGTGTTCCCTGCCATCTAATAAAAATGATGGCTGTGTGTATTATATTGGTTATCCACCTTTCTAATATTGATGAAGTCTAGTGACATAGGACTGCCTGTTGTAACCGAAGTTTCACTAACTAACCTGAAAGGCTAAAGGTACTCTCCAACAACCAGAGGCATAACTATAAGCTCAACGTAAAATCTGTAATGGGGCCTCTACCTACCATTATGCCATTTAGAATAGCAGTATATTTTATGTGGCAGAGGGCTCTTTGGGACCAAACCAGGGATTGGTAGGGACTGCTACCTCTGCATCTCCTGTAGCTACACCTCTGTCCTCACCTGACGCTAACTCAATACTAAGGCTGCTTACACACGGTCAGTGATTTTCATCAGCGATTGTGCGCCAAAACTAGGAGTGGGTTAAAAACACAGAAAAGGTACAAATATTCTTATTATACCTGATCTCTGGGTAGTCTCCACTCCTAATTTTGGCTCACAATCACTAAACAAAATCACTGACCAAATGTGAGAGCAGCACGACCAAAAAGCAACCCAAATCCAGGCTAAACCTTGAAACTCCTCCCGCCTTCTAGAAACCTCAAAGTAGAAGCCACTCCCTTTACACAACAGCATAGGACTGGCTAGTTAACAATTTACCAACCAGCATAAACCAAGGTGTCACGGGATGGTTAGAGTCTATACTATAGGCAATGTGTAATATATATTTCATGTGGAATGTATTCTCTAACCTGTTGTATACATCAATGTGTAGTTGGCTGATTAGGGTCTAGTGTGTTAGCACATTGTATGCAAATACCTCTAACTAGTGAGGACAATGGGTGGAGATAATCTGATCGGTGTCTCCAAGAAGATGTTGGACGGTGCATTGTCCATAGTAGACAGGGAGTCTGCTCTCCTTGGTATAGGTGAGGGGGGAAGGATCTGTGACTCAGCCCTTCCCACCCACAGATAGAGGAAGTAACAGTCTTAGTATATAGTTGTAGCTAGCAGTTAGTATGTGTTAGCCGGCCTGTGCACAGCTCTGTAGAGAGCCAGGATTTAGTTACAGGACCAAGGAGCCAAAGCTATCATTGGATTGTGACTTCTGTGGACTTATTGTTGTTACGGTTGATGTGACCGCCACCGGCTACTAACTTTGTGGATTACAATAAATTGCTGTTGTCTCCTGACCTCTTGCGTCCGTGTTGATTCAAGATATCCTCCGGAGGAAGACGTATACCTTTGCTCCGTGACAACTGGTTGGCAGCGGTGGGATCAACAGAGGACAGCGAGATGGACTACAGCAGCCCAGCGATTAATGGAGCCACAACCTCAGAATACAGGAACTGGACTATGGCAAGTCTACAAGTAAGGGCCCGGGAACTAAACCTGAGTTACCCGGGAAGAACGAAAGAGCAACTGATCGAGGCACTGGAGGAGATGACCCTGCAAAGCGACCATGAGGAGGGCTGCCCCCAGGAGACAGTAGAGATACAGGAGTGGCAGGTACAGACCCAAAAGAGCAGATGGGTTGTTTTGTATGAGGAGGAATTGGCAGTGCTGGGGCTAGAAGCACCTGCAGAGCAAAGGAGTAGAGCATTACAGAGGGCTCAGGAAACGGAGAAGGAGGAACAGAGAATGGCGTATGAAAAGGAAAGAATGACGCATGAAATGCGAATGGCTGAGATAACTACGAGGAATTATAATCAAACGTCGACCCCCAGCCCAACAGTGAGAGAACCACCATATGTCTCCCATAAACACTTCAAGACCTTTGATGAAGCGGCTGGGGATGTTGATGGATATTTTCAGGACTTCGAACACCAGTGCCGCCTGATGGAAGTCCCAGAGAAGGATTGGGTCCGGTATCTGGTGGGGCACCTACGAGATGGGGCTGCGGAAGCTCTCAGAGCCATGGACCCTAGTGATCAGCGGGACTATGAGGCCATTAAAAGAGCGGTGCAGAAGTATTATGCAGTCACTCCAGAGACCTACCGAGTTCAGTTCCGCTCTTTGTCTTACAATGGGGGAAGCTCCTTCCACATGTTCGCCCACAAGTTGAAGCAAGCATGCAAGCGCTGGCTAGAAGGAGAGGAGGCTGTCACAGTCGATAAGATCCTCCAAGTCATACTTAAGGAACAGTTCTTTTCCCAGTGCCCCGCTGAGATCCGTGAGTGGGTGCTGGAACGGAACCCAGCCACAGTTGAGCAAGCTGCTTCTCTTGCAGATGAGGGCCTGACCATCAAGCCACAGTGGAAGAGGTTGTTTGCAGAGGAGCGGAAAACTACCACAGTCCGCCAGACACCCTTCAGCCAGCCACCCACCTTTCGTGCCCGGCCTCAGGATTACAATTCCCCCTCTACCCTTGCCCCAGCCCATCGGCCTCCAGCTATGAACAACCCTGTCCCTAGACAACGACCTACTGGAAGAATGCTAGAGCGCAGATGTTTTGGTTGCGGGCGGCCTGGACATTTGCAAGCTAGTTGCCCTGTTAACATGGGGGCACGGGCCACCGTGGCATCTCGGCCTATTCACTACCTGGGAACCACCCCTAGGACAGAAAGTTTGGCCCCATTTCCAGATGACTCCATGAATGACCCATCTGTTCCACCTCCAGGGGTCTATGGGATTCAGCCTTCTGCCACACATCCTGCAAACCTTCAGCGGAAGCACTTGCAGGAGGTCCTCCTGGATGGCCGAACAGTTGTTGGATTCCGGGACTCGGGAGCTTTCCTAACGGTAGCGGACCCCCGAGTTGTGCGACCCGAGGCCCTAGAGGAGGGCCCTGGCATTTCTATCGAGTTGGCAGAGGGTACTCGGAGACGTATTCCTAAAGCTACCGTGGAACTTGACTATGGTTATGGACCAAAACGATGCACAATTGGTGTGATGAGCGGGCTGCCGGCCGATGTTCTGTTAGGCAACGATGTTGGAAATCTACAGTGCCACTTTGTGGGAGCAGTGACCCGAAGCCAAGCTCAGAGAGAAGCCAACATGGATCGACCGGATTTGCTGCCAGATTCCAGCCCAGCGGCCCCAACTTCCCAACTGGTGAGTGACTCTTCCCTCGGGGCTAATAATCCTGCAATTTGGGACAAGGCACAGTTTAGGAGGGAGGTAGAGACGGACCCTACATTGGATAGTTTCCGAGCACGGGCTGAGATTGGACAGATAGGAGAAAGTGGTGAGAAGATTATTAAGGAAGATGGACTCCTCTACCGGGTTACAGAGGCTTGCTCTCCAGATAAACCTTGGACTTATTGTAGACAGCTTGTTGTGCCCCAGCGATACCGGGCCTCCCTACTGCACCTTGCCCATGACATTCCCATGGCTGGCCATCAAGGGAAAACTCGCACAGAACGGAGGCTTACTCACTTGTTTTATTGGCCTGGGATCTCTCAGGCTGTTGCGTAGTTCTGTCGGACTTGTGATGTATGTCAGCGTAGAGGCCGACCAGGGGACCACCCAAGAGCCCCCTTACAGCCTTTGCCCGTCATCGATGAACCCTTCCAACGAGTGGCTGTTGATATCATCGGGCCTTTGGCTAGACCTAGTAAATCTGGGAAACAATATATATTGACAGTAGTCGACTATGCCACCCGATACCCGGAAGCTGTGGCACTATCCTGTATCTCTGCCACCAAAGTAGCCGAGGCCCTTGTGACTGTCTTCACCAGAGTTGGATTCCCAAGTGAGATCTTGTCAGACCAGGGTACCCAATTTATGTCCGAACTGGTACAGTGTCTATGGCGTACCTGCGGGGTGCAGGCGATCCGGACCACCCCATACCACCCCCAGACCAATGGACTATGTGAGCGTTTTAATGGTACTCTAAAGAACATGTTAAAAGCCTTTACTGAGACTGATCCAGACTGGGAAAGGTACCTACCACATCTCCTGTTTGCATATCGGGAAGTGCCCCAGGAATCTACTGGATTTTCCCCCTTTGAACTGCTGTATGGCCGGAAAGTTCGTGGTCCGTTAACCTTAGTCAAGGAGCACTGGGAGGGGCCAGTGGAGGATACCGGAATTCCTGTTGTCCCTTATGTTCTGAAGCTTCGAGACACGCTGGCCCAGTTGGCCCATTTTGCTAAAGAGCAGGTCCAGAGGGCGCAGACTCGACAAAAGACTTGGTACGACCGCAAAGCACGCTATCGGGAATTTACTGAGGGGCAACAAGTTCTTATGATTGTCCCACATCCCCAAAATAAGCTACAGACCACCTGGGAAGGGCCTTTTAGAGTCCTCCGAAAGCTCAATGACACCAACTACCTCTTAGCACTAGATGAGCAGGGGCTTCGACAAAAGACTGTCCATATTAATATGATTAAGGAGTATCACGATCGGGCTCCACCTATGATTGCCATGTGCCAACTTGCCTCTGAGGAGCGCTCAGAAGGAGACTCCCTCCCGGATCTCCTAGAAACGGCCCAACGCATCACCACTGTAGAAGATGTCCCTCTAAAGGACCACCTGCACCCAGCACAGCGAGAGGAAGTGTCCAATATACTTCATCAGCACAGGGCTGCATTCTCCTCCCGACCAGGGCAAACCAGGCTGACCCAACACAATGTGGACACCCCCGGTGTCCCACCAATGCAACAAGCACCTTACCGGGTCCCTGAATCTGTCAAAAACACCATGTGCAAAGAGCTGGAGGATATGCTAGCCCTAGGGGTTATCCAAGCCTCGCACAGTCCCTGGGCTTCTCTAGTGGTGCTTGTACCCAAAAAGGATGGCAGTACGAGATTTTGTGTGGACTACAGGCGACTGAATGACCATACTATGAGTGACCCCTACCCTATGCCACGCATTGATGAGCTTCTGGACAAACTCGCTGCGGCTAAGTATGTCACCACCTTGGATCTCAGCAAGGGGTACTGGCAGATTCCCCTGACCGCTGCAGGGAGGGAAAGGTCAGCGTTCATAACCCCTTTCGGACTGTTTGAATTCCTAAGCATGCCTTTTGGAATGAAGAATGCCCCAGCAACCTTCCAGAGGATGGTGGACCAGCTACTTCAGGGATGCAGAGACTTTGCCTGTGCTTACTTGGATGATATCGCAATCTTTAGCCACACGTGGGAGGACCACTTGCATCATGTTGAGGCTGTTCTAGATCGGATACAGGAGGCCGGCCTGACAATTAGACCAGACAAATGCCAGATAGGTCTGGGCGAGGTGCAATACTTGGGACATAGAGTGGGAGGGGGAAAACTGCGACCAGAGCCCGCTAAGATACAGGCTATTAGAGACTGGCCCATACCACAGACCAAGAAACAGGTCATGGCGTTCTTAGGTACTGCTAGTTATTACCGAAAATTTGTCTCTAACTTCAGCTCCGTGGCCAAGCCCCTGACAGACCTGACGAAGAAGAACCTGCCCAGAGTGGTGAGCTGGACCCCGGCCTGCGACAGAGCTTTTAACCAACTGAAGGACGCCCTTGCCTGCTCACCTGTCCTTGCTGCCCCGGATTATAAACGAAGGTTTATTGTTCAGACAGACGCCTCCACATATGGACTGGGAGCCGTCCTCAGCCAAGTAAATGCCGCCGGGGAGGAGCACCCCATTGCCTACCTCAGCCGGAAGCTGCAGGACCGGGAAGTAGCATATGCCACTATAGAGAAGGAATGCTTGGCAGTAGTTTGGGCCCTCAAGAAGATACAGCCGTACCTGTATGGTCGGGAGTTCACCGTAGTGACCGACCACAACCCCCTCACTTGGCTGCAGAGAGTCTCTGGGGACAATGGACGACTGTTGAGGTGGAGTCTGGCCCTTCAACCCTACAACTTTACCATTCAGTACCGCCGAGGGAGCCAACACCAGAACGCAGATGGGTTATCCCGGCAGGAGGACATATGACCTATAGAGACTGATGTGCATTCCCCAATTTACCTGTGTAGGCCAATTGTGTCATGCACATGTTTTGAGAGGGGGAGGGGTTGTCACGGGATGGTTAGAGTCTATACTATAGGCAATGTGTAATATATATTTCATGTGGAATGTATTCTCTAACCTGTTGTATACATCAATGTGTAGTTGGCTGATTAGGGTCTAGTGTGTTAGCACATTGTATGCAAATACCTCTAACTAGTGAGGACAATGGGTGGAGATAATCTGATCGGTGTCTCCAAGAAGATGTTGGACGGTGCATTGTCCATAGTAGACAGGGAGTCTGCTCTCCTTGGTATAGGTGAGGGGGGAAGGATCTGTGACTCAGCCCTTCCCACCCACAGATAGAGGAAGTAACAGTCTTAGTATATAGTTGTAGCTAGCAGTTAGTATGTGTTAGCCGGCCTGTGCACAGCTCTGTAGAGAGCCAGGATTTAGTTACAGGACCAAGGAGCCAAAGCGATCATTGGATTGTGACTTCTGTGGACTTATTGTTGTTACGGTTGATGTGACCGCCACTGGCTACTAACTTTGTGGATTACAATAAATTGCTGTTGTCTCCTGACCTCTTGCGTCCGTGTTGATTCAAGATATCCTCCGGAGGAAGACGTATACCTTTGCTCCGTGACACAAGGAAAGTACAAACTAGGCCCATTTGCAGATGACTGTATGAATGGTCAGTGTGTTCAGGTTTTTCCCAGATAGCACACTGACCCACTCATTTCTGTGGGCCCATACACATGACCATAAATTACATGTGTCTGGGTCATAAAATATGGAACAGGTCCTATTCCTGTCCAGTTTTGCAGTCCTGCATCCTATTCATTGAATAAAATGCCTATGATTCACGGCAGCCAGTTAGCATATGGTCGTGTGTAACTGGATTAACACTAATATAATAGGGATACAGCTGGGGGCTATTGGGGCACCTTTCCTGGATGTTACTTGTCAGAAGGGGTTGCCAAAAGCTACTTTTATGAATTGACTCTTTGCCCTGGGTAAGCTGAGCTTCAGCTCAGAATACAGTATAAAACAGTATCAAACATTATAAAACATGTTATATAATATAGCGGTGTACTACAATTTTACTAGAGATGAGCGAGTACTGTTTGGATCAGCCGATCCGAACAGCACGCTCCATAGAAATGAATGGATGCACCTGGTACTTCCGCTTTGACGGCGGCCGGCCGCTTAACCCCCCCGCGTGCCGGCTACGTCCATTCATTTCTATGCGAGCGTGCTGTTCCGATCGGCTGATCCGAACAGTACTCGCTCATCTCTAAATTTTACTACTAGCAGTGGAAGATGCATACAATCCATTCTAGGTTTTGGCTTCAAAAACTGCAGGCAAAAACATAAACCTGTTAATGCACTTAAAATGCAATGCTTAGTTGTAAAATATGTCTTAAGTATACCATAGGTCATCATTACGCTGCCCTTCCGCGACCCCTGTATTCTGTTAGAAATTCTCAACTTTTAATTTCTGGTTCTAGGCAAAGAAGCAATCTGAATACCAACAGGATGTCCTGTCCAGGTACTATGATATTTCTTTATCTGGTCAGAGGTTCATTTTCCTAAGCCCTGTGCCCAAAAGTCAAGTGGTGTTAATACTGCAGTTAATACTGTTTTGTTGTGGGTTTTTTAAAATTTCCTATACTTTTCGAAGTCTCTGAATTAACAAGGAGCTCCAGCCACAAAAGGAACCTCAACGTTAATAAATCACATAAAATCCAGATAAGACATGACACCAGAAAACTTGCTTATGTGTTTCAGGTTTACAACAAACCTTTAGTTATAGCATGACAATTGTTAGCCACCACCTGCCTGTGTCTCTGAGTTCATGAAACAGACAACTTGCAGATGAATTCCATATTCTGTCCGTGTTTTTCACAGGCCCATTAACTTTCATGGGTGTCTGTGGTCTACAAAACAGATCAAACTACAGTGTCTGCCCTAAGTAAACATTGGTTTAAAAAGAAAAATTAAAAGCAGAGTTTCAAGCTTTTTTATTACAGTTTTGGTGACCTTTTATTAGCATTAGGGTTTCTGGTTGCCCTTTAGTATAGTCACTAAAGTAAATGTCTTTTTAGAATTAGTTTAGCTGTGTCTCCTTCACCACAGCAGGGTGGTTGCCTATTGCAAGTGAATGGTCATCCCCTCTTCTAGAGGTCTTTAAATATGGCTACATGGTCTAAATGGGGACACTGAGGTCTACACGGTCTAGATGAGGACACTGAGGTCAGTTATCGGGCTGATTTCTAAGAAGGAAACCTTTTGCATTGCCTTCCTGTAAATAGCTCCATTTCTGTTTATTGCCTGTTTCCATCGCACTTACACTACACTTTTCTGCCTCTGAAGACAGCCCTCATAGTAGTTTATCCTGTGTCATCCACATCACTTTCCTCATGTACTTAATGTTTGTATTGCCTTCATTTTAGCTCCATTACTGTGAAAATGGAACTGGAAGATGAAGATTTTGTCACTGTAAAGAGGAATAAACAAGGGAAAAAGAGAGCAAGGCAGGAAGACTCTCATGAAGACTCCATAATAAAGTAAGTTAGCCTGGGGTTGCCAGTAAAATTATATAGAATGTCAATGGAAACTTAAAATGTAAATCCGATCAATGTCTATAAATCTATTCACATGGCTCTATGTCCATCAAAATAGACAAAGAAGGATGGTGTCAGTGGTTGTTTTTTTTTTTTGGTTGGTTTTTTTTTTCTCCAATGAAAAACGGTCCATCTAAAATGGACACTTGTATGTATAAATTATATCAAAATTACAACATTTATAGAACTTTTATATACTGCAGTGGGCTGAATCCGTACGAAGATCCACACCTTGAGCTTCTACCAGGGACGTAGCTATAGGGAATGCTATAGAGCTTGAGAAGGAACCACAAAAGAATACACCAGTATTATAAATTGCACATAGTAAGTGTGGGAATAGGGGGGTCCTCAGAGGATTGAAGTTATGCTTATGGCAATCTACTTCAAAGAAATGCACTACTAACTTATGTATACCTTATGGAAAACTGTATCTGGATGCTAGGCAAATGTAGCATAAAGGGGTTGATTCTCCCTTTGGGAAAACAGTCCTGTCCTGCATTATACTATATGGGTATGTCAGGGCCAAAAACCCATGGGAGGGGTAGGACAGTGTGTACACTTGAACATGCAATACGTCAAACCTCGTGGTATTGGAATCAGATATATCTTTATTCTGGTATCAAGAACTACGCATTTCAGGAAATGTACCTTTCTCAAGTGCATAAGATAACTAGCCACTGCTGTTAGGACTGGGAGCCAAATTTTCTGAATCCTGCATTATACAGACAACTTTCTGACTTCAAAGGCCACTTCTCCATGCTTTACTTCTCCTGTTCCTTTATACATCTGTTTATAGTCTGTATTCCTAAAAGGTACTTGTATACTGGTAATGAAGTGACTGATGTAGACCCATCCGTAGTACATAGACGGAGCGCACTATGTGGCCCACAGCAGAGCATGCGAAAGCCAACAGTGACTTTGGTTAGCCAGTCTACAATGGAACCTCAGGCATACAGTGAGGTTCCAAATTTTTAGGAGTTAAACAAATGATGTTAATGAAAAGATTAATAAAACTATTCAATGCTACATTTCCTTCACCCAGGAGACCCTGTTACAAGTGGAGTCTACATACGTTCTGCTGAGTCTACAAGATGGAAACATGCCTATGTGTGCTGACTTGGTTATGTGCCTACAGACAGAGGTGTATATAGGGTTTCTTTCACCTGCTGGTTTAGCCATGTATCTAAAGGCCCTGCTTGTTTCCATTGCAGTAGTTATGTATTTATTTCTCAACTACCTTTTGGTTTAAACCCTTCGTATGTTAATTTCCATATTATATGGAGTCTGTCACTAAAACCCAACCTTGCAGATGAGTAGCTCAGAGACACCCGAATCAGTGTTTACACCTTATGAATTCTCCTTTTTTCTTACACTTTTCTTTGGCACAATGAGAACAAAAAGATAAAGGTGAACATTGTTGTTGCTCCAAATAACTCATTTGCACATTGATAAAAACAGAGTCGCAAATTCACAAGGGGAAAACTCCACTTGATTTAGGTGACCCTAACCTATCTAGACTGGGTTGAAGCCAGGACCCTAGCACCACAACAGTTCTAACCACTGAACCACGATGCTGCCCAATAAAGGTTAACATCACCCCTTTGGGCTATCTAACCATTAGCACCAGAGGTGACCTGCAAATTTCTATTTCCTGTGTGTTGAGTGTGCTTTTCTATAGGTGGGGGATTGAACCTGAATACCTTCTCTAAAGGCTGTATTACACAGACCCTAGGAGCGCTTGTTGCCAATAATAGCCCTGAATATTAAAGGGCCAATTAAAGGGCCTTAAAGCAAAGTGACTTATTAATACCAAGCAGACTCTTTGCACCATAATACAGATCAGACTATAAAAATCTGTAATGCAGCAATGTGAATGAGCCACATGTGAAAAAGAAAGTTTTGTTAATGCGTTTTGCTTCCACGGTTCATCTCTGAAAGTTTGTGTCTTAAATCCGAAGTCTTAATGACAAAAAGGCAATAGTTGAGATTGATTGCAATAACACAATATAAACATAGACTGGATTAGCAGCCTAATAGCAGAAATATAATAATGTGAGATTGAAACAGAAAGGAAACAAGTGTCACTGTACAATATACAGCAAATCAATTCTAATTTCACTTGGAAGTTCTGTTTTCGAGAAATTCTGTCGTCAAACATTGGAAAATGGTTGAATGCAATTGAACATCACATTCTCATTGCAAATCACCCAATACATTCATCTTTTTAATTTAACAATATTACAGCGCAGGTTTTAATCCATTCCATACGCTCTGTTAAGACTATATTGAACATGAGAAAGATATTATAAATTACTAGCACAAAGAAAGAACACATATTAAATTTTCTCTACAGGTCGAAGAAGAAGAAAATAAAGATTGAGGAAGATAAAGAGCAGTCTGCAAAGGAGGTGAACAAAAAAGACGAACAGGTAGGAGGCTGCTTATTGCTGTAGTTTATTCACTTCTGTTAACACTGTTAGAATAGCGTGAAGGTCAGGCAACCTTTATCTGGATTTTTAGTGTCACGGGGTGCCTCCATTTTAGTACTTCTAAAGCTGTACTAGTCAACGATAAGTGCCTATATTGTAAAGTGGTAAGGCCTACTACTGTCTGATCCCTTTGGTGTATACACAAGTAAAAGCTTTGAACATGCATAACAAATATATCTGTAAGGCCGAAAAAATGTCCTTTGAGCCTTTGTCACGGTTGTGTATATGGATACACCTTTTTTTCATCTGTATAGGACAGAATAGACTGTCCTTTCTTATACTGACATGAACAATATGCCACATAGTATATGTTGTCTTTACATTGGGACACTATGGGAAACTTATTGCACTGTTTGCCTATACAGTGGCATACACTAGGGGCATATGTCAAGAAATCTTACTACTGATAGAGATTACTTGTACGGAGGCTAGTATGCAAGGAGGAAGTTTCGTCTCGTCGTTCATAGAGAATGTCCACCAAGTACCAAAATATGCAGCTTTACAAGCATTACAAACAATAACACCAATATTGTCTAAAATGATATTCGGAAGCTCGATGGAGTGAGCTTGGTGGTTCTTTTCACCGCTTAAGACTGAGAGAAGCCTGGTGTGGCCATCTTATGGTCAGGATTATTTTGATAGTAGTATTAAATGAGTGGCTTGGAACCAGCCACCAAGGCTACCTACTTTTCTACTTTTTCTTTCCTGGTTTTGCAATACTTTTAGAAAGTACTTTTCTTGAAACTGGCCGCTAAATCTATCAGCAAGTCTAGCCAAAACCTCTGTAAGCTAAATGTAGCATCCGCGTGGTCCCCAGCTCTCTGATCTGATCTATTTCAGCCTATTATCCTGCAGTGTTCATCCAGGGCAAGCCAAAAATCCAATGAGCTCGTTTTAGGAGAAATTTCCTTCCGACTTCAATCTGGCAATCAAAGTAAACCCAACACCAATATCTAATAAGAACTATAACCTGTAATATTGTTCTCAATGAAGGAATCCATACCTGCCTTGTACTTGTAAAGTCTGGAATAGAAATGGATAATGGGATCGATCTATGCATTCACCTTTCATATATTTTCATACATGGCTATTAGGTTATTCCTCAGCTCTGTTTTGTTTTCTGAAGTACATACCCCTAATTCTGGTAATCTTTCTAGGTGCTGTAGTCCACCCACCCAATTAATTTATTACTTTGAACGTGCTGAAGCTCTAATATATTCTACACACCATTAGTCAGGCTGCATATGGAATATATTATATAGTTTTGTAAAGTGGCAGAATTCTGTTCGGGTCATATGTATCCATGTCCCTTTTGATACACTCCATGATCCAGTGGCGTAACTAGGAATGGTGGGGCCCCATGGCGAATTTTTGACATGGGGCCTCCTCCAAGAGAGGTACATGGGCGTGCAGGCTGTTTGTGAATAAAAGGGTGACGTGGGGTGCAGGGTGTATAAGCAAGAGGGGAAATGGGGGTGCAAGCTGTGTGCGAGCAAGAGGGTGATCTGGAGGGGGAAATCCACTCACCCACAGCCTGCATCCCCATTCTCCCTTCTTTCTCACACACAGCCTGCACCCCCAGGTCACCCTCTTTGCTCACACACAGCCTGCACGCCCATGTACCCCTCTTGCTCACACACAGCCTACAACACCCATTCCCTCCTCTTGCTCACATAGGGCAGAATGGGGGTGCAGAATGTGAGTAGGAGGGGTACATAGGTGTGCAGGCTGCATGTGAGAAAGGAAGGAATGAGGGTGCAGACTTTCTCACACACAGCATGCACACCCATGTACCCCTCTTCCTCACAGCCTGTAACCCATTCCCCCCATTGTACACTGACCTGTACGATCTTGGTAGCTCCGCCCACAAAAGACACTGAGTCTGTTAGTAGATTAAAGGACCTTTGATGACATCATGTCTCAGGTCCTTCAATCTACTAGTATAGATGCCGCCACAGGGCCTGGGGACAGCGGGCAGGAGATGGAAGTTTCTTCTGCCCACTTTTACTATGCAAGTGCTGGGAGGCAGCAGGGGCCCGGACAGCAGGCAGCCCCTGCTTGGGTGCAGTAGTAAAGGCAGCAATTGCTGACTTTACTACTGTTAAAAGATGGACTGTAGAGGAGGCAGCTCCTCTCCATCTTCAGCCAGCTACCATCGTAGTTATGCCCCTGCCATGATCTTATTTGCCTGAGTGGCAGCTACCTGGAACTGCTTGCTACAGTTAAGTTTAATGCCAACTAAAATTCCTCAGCAGTTTCTGTTTTAGCCGTCTGTTTTCCATTAAGTAGGCAATCTTGGCATACATATCCCTTTGCCATGTTGATAACCTTATTTTGCTACTTCTAACTTGTCTAGATCAATTTGTGACGAGATTTTTTTTTTTTTTTTTTTTTTTTTTTTTATATATGCTGTTAATAACTTTTTTTTTTCTTTCTATTACTGAGGCAAAGTTCACAT
Source organism: Leptodactylus fuscus (assembly GCF_031893055.1). Classification (NCBI taxonomy): domain Eukaryota; kingdom Metazoa; phylum Chordata; class Amphibia; order Anura; family Leptodactylidae; genus Leptodactylus; species Leptodactylus fuscus. The sequence goes on from NC_134271.1 coordinate 63,954,335, forward strand.
TTGTTGGAAATTTTGCCACAGAAACTGCCAACATTTTGCCGAGAGAAGTCCTGCACTGAAGATATAGTCAATGGGATCTGCTGGTGTCCACGTGTAACCACTGTTTTAGCAGTCCAGGTCTCCGTTGTTTGCAATCACCAGCAGACCCCAACAATGGAGAGCCCGGAGCAGATGTGAACCTATCCTGATCCAGTTACTTAATGTTAAATATTATGATATTACAATATTCATCATAGGGTTAACATTCCAGTCTGTTGACTTCACTCTTCTACATGGGTGCAGTTGGGGTACACCATTTTAGAGTTGTTCTTATAAACCAACAAGATGGAGGGCAACACCCACTCTCATGAACATAAATGAGTGACAGACACACATGCCTGGGTCATCGTCGTCATCCATGGGGGATCTGTGGCGGGTCTGTTTGCTATCTCTTCTCTGTCATGGTGGACCAGATATCGTGACCATCCCAGAGGCCATCAAGCATGAACAAGGCTGGAACTTCAAGATATCCAGATGAAGAAACCGAAGTATGAGCTTCTCTAATGAGACATTACACGTAATTACTAGAGATGAGCGAACAGTGTTCTATCGAACACATGTTCGATCGGATATCAGGGTGTTCGCCATGTTCGAATCGAATCGAACACCACGTGGTAAAGTGCGCCAAAATTCGATTCCCCTCCCACCTTCCCTGGCGCCTTTTTTGCACCAATAACAGCGCAGGGGAGGTGGGACAGGAACTACGACACTGGGGGCATTGAAAAAAATTGGAAAAAGTCATTGGCTGCCGAAATCAGGTGACCTCCATTTTAGACGAATAGTGGATTTCAAATCCGGGTCATATGAGAATGTGAACTTTGTGACTATGAGACAGGGATAGCTGTACAGGCAGGGATAGCTAGGGATAACCTTTATTTAGGGGGGAATGTTATTAAAAATAACTTTTTGGGGCTCTATCGGGTGTGTAATTGTGATTTTTGTGAGATAAACTTTTTCCCATAGGGATGCATTGGCCAGCGCTGATTGGCCGAATTCCGTACTCTGGCCAATCAGTGCTGGCCAATGCATTCTATTAGCTTGATGAAGCAGAGTGTGCACAAGGGTTCAAGCGCACCCTCGGCTCTGATGTAGCAGAGCCGAGGCTGCACAAGGGTTCAAGCGCACCCTCGGCTCTGATGTAGGAGAGCCGAGGGTGCACTTGAACCCTTGTGCACCCTCAGCTCTGCTACATCAGAGCCGAGGGTGCGCTTGAACCCTTGTGCACACTCTGCTTCATCAAGCTAATAGAATGCATTGGCCAGCGCTGATTGGCCAATGTATTCTATTAGCCTGATGAAGTAGAGCTGAATGTGTGTGCTAAGCACACACATTCAGCTCTACTTCATCGGGCTAATAGAATGCATTGGCCAGCGCTGATTGGCCAGAGTACGGAACTCGACCAATCAGCGCTGGCTCTGCTGGAGGAGGCGGAGTCTAAGATCGCTCCACACCAGTCTCCATTCAGGTCCGACCTTAGACTCCGCCTCCTCCGGCAGAGCCAGCGCTGATTGGCCGAAGGCTGGCCAATGCATTCCTATGCGAATGCAGAGACTTAGCAGTGCTGAGTCAGTTTTGCTGAACTACACATCTGATGCACACTCGGCACTGCTACATCAGATGTAGCAATCTGATGTAGCAGAGCCGAGGGTGCACTAGAACCCCTGTGCAAACTCAGTTCACGCTAATAGAATGCATTGGCCAGCGCTGATTGGCCAATGCATTCTATTAGCCCGATGAAGTAGAGCTGAATGTGTGTGCTAAGCACACACATTCAGCACTGCTTCATCACGCCAATACAATGCATTAGCCAGTGCTGATTGGCCAGAGTACGGAATTCGGCCAATCAGCGCTGGCTCTGCTGGAGGAGGCGGAGTCTAAGATCGCTCCACACCAGTCTCCATTCAGGTCCGACCTTAGACTCCGCCTCCTCCAGCAGAGCCAGCGCTGATTGGCCGAATTCCGTACTCTGGCCAATCAGCACTGGCTAATGCATTGTATTGGCTTGATGAAGCAGTGCTGAATGTGTGTGCTTAGCACACACATTCAGCTCTACTTCATCGGGCTAATAGAATGCATTGGCCAGCGCTGATTGGCCGAATTCCGTACTCTGGCCAATCAGCACTGGCTAATGCATTGTATTAGCGTGAACTGAGTTTGCACAGGGGTTCTAGTGCACCCTCGGCTCTGCTACATCAGATTGCTACATCTGATGTAGCAGTGCCGAGTGTGCATCAGATGTGTAGTTGAGCAAAACTGACTCAGCACTGCTAAGTCTGCATTCGCATAGGAATGCATTGGCCAGCCTTCGGCCAATCAGCGCTGGCTCTGCCGGAGGAGGCGGAGTCTAAGGTCGGACCTGAATGGAGACTGGTGTGGAGCGATCTTAGACTCCGCCTCCTCCAGCAGAGCCAGCGCTGATTGGCCGAATTCCGTACTCTGGCCAATCAGCACTGGCTAATGCATTGTATTGGCTTGATGAAGCAGTGCTGAATGTGTGTGCTTAGCACACACATTCAGCTCTACTTCATCGGGCTAATAGAATGCATTGGCCAATCAGCGCTGGCCAATGCATTCTATTAGCGTGAACTGAGTTTGCACAGGGGTTCTAGTGCACCCTCGGCTCTGCTACATCAGATTGCTACATCTGATGTAGCAGTGCCGAGTGTGCATCAGATGTGTAGTTGAGCAAAACTGACTCAGCACTGCTAAGTCTGCATTCGCATAGGAATGCATTGGCCAGCCTTCGGCCAATCAGCGCTGGCTCTGCCGGAGGAGGCGGAGTCTAAGGTCGGACCTGAATGGAGACTGGTGTGGAGCGATCTTAGACTCCGCCTCCTCCAGCAGAGCCAGCGCTGATTGGCCGAATTCCGTACTCTGGCCAATCAGCACTGGCTAATGCATTGTATTGGCTTGATGAAGCAGTGCTGAATGTGTGTGCTTAGCACACACATTCAGCTCTACTTCATCGGGCTAATAGAATGCATTGGCCAATCAGCGCTGGCCAATGCATTCTATTAGCGTGAACTGAGTTTGCACAGGGGTTCTAGTGCACCCTCGGCTCTGCTACATCAGATTGCTACATCTGATGTAGCAGTGCCGAGTGTGCATCAGATGTGTAGTTGAGCAAAACTGACTCAGCACTGCTAAGTCTGCATTCGCATAGGAATGCATTGGCCAGCCTTCGGCCAATCAGCGCTGGCTCTGCCGGAGGAGGCGGAGTCTAAGGTCGGACCTGAATGGAGACTGGTGTGGAGCTATCTTAGACTCCGCCTCCTCCAGCAGAGCCAGCGCTGATTGGTCGAGTTCCGTACTCTGGCCAATCAGCACTGGCCAATGCATTTCTATGGGGAAAAGTTAGCTTGCGAAAATCGCAAACTGACAGGGATTTCCATGAAATAAAGTGACTTTTATGCCCCCAGACATGCTTCCCCTGCTGTCCCAGTGTCATTCCAGGGTGTTGGTATCATTTCCTGGGGTGTCATAGTGGACTTGGTGACCCTCCAGACACGAATTTGGGTTTCCCCCTTAACGAGTTTGTTCCCCATAGACTATAATGGGGTTCGAAACCCATTCGAACACTCGAACAGTGAGCGGCTGTTCGAATCGAATTTCGAACCTCGAACATTTTAGTGTTCGCTCATCTCTAGTAATTACACGTGATTACGGATTTCACCAAATATTGTATATTTTACACTTACCCACTTGCACACCATTTTTCCCAGTGCAAACATTCTCAATTTTGCAGAGTTGGTATAAAACCAAATGCCAACATAAGATAGACTTGTAATAACTTATCAGCTATGTGTGTGAGTGAGTGAACCTGGAAAGGTATTTCATGTCCTTTTTATTTTTATCGTTACATCTTCCCAAATGCAGTGTTTGTGTGAATACTCATTGCATTCTGCATTAATACTGAGCTGAAAAGTTCTTTAAATTTACAGTGCCGTATACAAGATTGCCAATCTAACGCTATATCTCAGTCCGCAACACTTTTAAAGCAACGTTATAATTGTGCCCTGGTAGAACAATGCACATTTCACTTCAGAGTGCTCAGTTAAATAGTGCATAACAACATCTTGTGTAAAGAAAAGTAAATCGTAAACTGCCGCAGGTTAATGAAACTGAACAATAGGCAAACCACCACCGTTCAGATACAATTGTTTGGTGCCATCAAGTGGAACAAAGGAAATACATGATGCAAATAAAAAAAAAAAATCTGAATTTTTGAAGTGCTTCATGAGACGGATATGTAATTGTGTTGCTAGAGGAGCGCTTGTCTGTCCACTTCAAGCTGTTGTGCTGACAAAGGCTTTCCATTACATCACCAGTAGAGATGAACGATCAGCGTTCATTTGAGTACCTATTTAATCGAAGATCAGGCTGTTCAAGATATTCGATTCCAATCGAGTACCACGTGGCAAACGCAGTAAAAATTCTTTTCCACTCCCACCTTCCCTAGCGCTTTTTTTGCACCAATAACTGGGCAGAGGAGGTGGGACAGGAACTACGATGATGTAGGTATTGAAAAAAATTGGAAAAAGCCATTGGCTGCCGAAATCAGGTGACCTCTGATTCATATGAATGGTGTCGGCCATGTTCGTGTCATTTCCGTTTTGGAGTGATAGGGAGAGCTTGTTCTCAGGGCGATACACTGATTTTAGTGTTATAAAACAGCTTTAGTCTTATAAAACAGCTCTTTTCAGAGCTACACTGCAGAAACACATACAGTGAACCTGCCAATCATGCAGTAGGGTAGCAGCAGTGGATGTGGGAGAGGACATGGACGTGGATATCCAGCTGGGTATCCAGTCCACAGTCCAGCTACTGGAGAGGGGCTGCCATTACCCAATTCACTCATCCTCATCCTCCTCCAACCTCAGCTCCTTCACCCTAATGCAATAATTAAAAACCTCATTTTTTAGGGCTCCCCTACAAGGGCCTGCAATGCAATTTTTTAGGGATCCCCCACAATGGCCTACAAATCAATGTTTTAGGGGTCACCCACAAGTGCCTGCAATTCAGTGTTTTAGGGGTCACCCACAAGGGCCTGCAATTCAGTGTTTTAGGGGTCACCCAAAGGGCCTAATGCTGCAGCTACTAGGCTCAATTCCCCCAAAGGGCCTAAAACTCTGCTTCTACAACGCTCACCTCACCCCAATAGCCTGAAAAGTAATTTTTGTATGGCTCATCTTAAGGGCCTCTAACTTAATTTGGAAGAGCTCACCTCAAGAGCCACAAAAGTAATTTTTGTAGGTCTTACCACATCACACATACACAATGACAGTGGGTGGGTTCTGTTTGATTTCATACATAAAGGTGGGTGCTGTTTGAATTCCCCCTTGTCTTCTGTGGTTGTCATGGGCAACGTGATTTAAAGGGGTGCTTGGTAATGTTTCATTAGCGTAAAATTTGGGTTTCTGTTAATACAATTGGGGAGGAAAGAAGGTTTCCAAGTATTTTTCCACTGTCAGAGGTTCTATTAAGTCTGCAAAGTATCCAGTTGATAGGCTGTGATAGTGGGGTAAAACTGTGACTTGGGCTTGTTAGATGCCCCCAGGCATGCTTCCCCTGCTGTCCTAGTTGCATTCCAGAGGTGTTGTCGTCATTTGCTAAGGTTACATAGTGGACTTGTTGACCCTCCTTAGTCGAATAGTGGTTTCCCCCTAAACGAGCATTTTTTCCCCATAGACTATAATGGGGTTTGAATAGTCGAATATTGAGGGGCTATTCAAATCGAATATCGAATATTTCAGTTTTTGCTCATCTCTAATCAACAGGATAAATAGCGACTACCTTAATACATACACAACCCACAAGTAATGTATCATAAGGTCTGCCCCAGCAGTCAGTCTTTTCAATTCACATATCTAATTATGCCAAAATAGATTTTTTTTTTTCCTACATTGGTCAGATTGTTTTAACTTTAAGCCGATGTTGCACTTCGAGTTACTCCTCCAGAGGTCAATGCTTTCAACTAATGGCTATGTACTGCAAGCATGGAAAATGTAGAAAAAAAATCACACACAATAATTGATTCTTCTCCTCGGCCAAATGAAACCTTGCACTTTATATGGTACACCAATGGCTGGAATAAAAAGTGACATTGAGTGCTGCCTTTTAATTTGACTTTCATCTTTAATAAAGGGATCAGGTGCTTTTCCCATTGTGTAGAGTTAATGCAAAAACTACTTAAAAAAAATAAATAAAAATCTCCACCTGTCATAGGTAGTTTATTTTACTGGAGGGTTTTTTCAGCTTGTGTTTTTTTTCAGTTTTGGTTAAGATTTTTTTTTTTTGCTGCCTGTGTCAGTGAGCTCTGCACATGAGCCAAATGAGCATCATTCCTACTCCATTCTTGGGTTAAGGCCCCAAGGGATGATCCACAGCGCTAATGCGCTGCACGAACAACCACGGTGGGTCTGCATCGTGGCTCTTCCCGCAGCGCTTTGAACAGAAAGTTCAGAGTTTTCCGCCGCTGACTTTACCATTTTATCTACGGGAAAGCTGCCGGCATTTCCGTAGATGTAATTGACATGCTGTGATTTCCAAAACCGCACCAGTTTTGGAAATCCGTGTTCATGCTGTGGTTTCTACTGCAAAGTGGTCATTAGGTTCGCAAGTACTGTAAAATGCTGCAATTCTTTTTTTTTCCTGTGGCGTTTTCCGGCCTTAAAGAGGACCCTTCATGTCTTCGGGCACATGTGGTTTTATATACCACCAGAAAGCTGACAGTCCACTGACTTCAATACACTGTCAGCTTTCGAGTTATGTGCCCCAGGGCTGGAGATATCAGAGCCGTCAATTTCGGCACTGATATCTCCCCACTGACAGAAGGGCATTCCTCACAGCCTAGCATCATGTCTGGGCTGAAAGGAATTTATTAATACAGAAGAGTATTGGAAGGCGAAAATGCTCCTCTTTTTGTGTATTTTACACTTACTCATAGCTTACTCATAGTACCCCTCCCCCCTTGAAAGCAAAATATCACTGGAGATTAAAATTCTATAGCACGTCTTGGCTTGCATTAATATTATATATCATACTAGTCTTTGGTGCCCTTTTATTTCACATCAGGAAACACATAGAAGTAAATATTAACCCCCCACCCCACAGCCTCCACACATTTTGCTCATGTAATTGCTCATTGTACCTTCGTCTCTAGTGTTCCTAGGCTGTCCGTCTTCCTTCCGGATCGTGAAGTTGCTTTTTCCTTGTGAATAGAGATTGATGCCTTTAGTCTCCAGAGGCTGTACAGTAGCTGAGATCCTGAGATCCCTCGCTTTAACCAGTCACCTTCAATTTTCCACTTTTCATAGATAAGGCGACCTGTGGGTTTTCTATTCCTGCCTCTATAAAGAATTTATAGGGGAAAGTGGGGGCTGCGGGTGGTCAGATAACAGAACCATTACGATTTATCAGCCCATAAACTCTACCGTCTCCATTTATTACACTCCTTACTCTTTTTAGATATCTGATTTTTTTTTTTTTCTTTTTTTGTTTTGTAAACAGAAAAAGATAAAGAAGGAAGTGAAGAGAGAGGGTGAAAAAAAACCTAAGAAAACCAAAGAAGAAAAGGAAGCAGCCATTGCTCTTAAGGTGAAGAATAAGGAAGAGGAGGAACAGGCACGCTGGAGATGGTAAGGATCACCATCATAATCTGATTATCAAAGGAATTAATTTAGAAGACATTTGACATTGCATGTGATTTGTACAACCTGAGTGATCTCTTTAAAGTTGCTGCATATTCATGGTACTGTACTGTATATCTACGGCAGATAAAAGGTTGTTGCTATAGAACGTGCAGTCATGGCTAAGTCCTGGACCTTGGGGGGCTCAAGGCCCCTATATAAAATAAGACACCAGTATTGTAAATGACATATGGTACAGATTTTGCAAAGTCAAGCTGTAAATTCAGAAATATAGCGTAGCCTCACATGAGAAACCTTATAATGCTGTTCCCTCTGAATAAGGTCGGGAGTGTTGTAAACGTAATTCGCACCAGAAAGCAGAAATAAAGGTTTCAGGTTGCTAATATTTTATTCCTGGAGAGCAAATGAAATGGCCACCAACATAGACTTCAAAACTTGTTCTGTCCACCTAAAAAGTGCCAATGGTTCCACTTTAAATCATGTTGTAGGCAGTCTATGGTTATAAGAAAAGTAAAATATTATATGCAGGTGGACCTTGTAAAACCAGGCATGGAAATAACCGCAGTTGTACAATTTCCTCACATGGTGCTTCCTCTTTAACCATTATAATCAGATGGTCCCTTGAGGACAGTGTCTTCTACACAAGCAGCTGCCAGGTCTCCAGCATTGAAAATTGAACTCTCATTACCTGGCAAGTGAATGGCACACACATCCAGGTTCCAGAGACTTGTCTGGCACAAGCAGCTTCTATCTTAGCAGCTGAGTAAATCTCAGTCAAGCAGTGACTGCGGCTCAAGGATGTCTGGATGGTAGGCTCTTAAGGGATTCTTTCATTTATTGATAAACTGAGAAATGTTATGATCAGGCTTTGCAATTTACCTACCTGTTGGCATCTCTTTATGCCATCTAAGATCTCCTTACCTGATCTGGTAATAATAGATTTAACCTATGGTTATTAGTTGTGTTGCTCCAAGAGAAAGTTAACAGAAATGTTGTCGTCTTCATCGTCTGTAATGTATAGGCAGCAGACTCAGACAGGTTTTTTTTTTCCTGCACTTTTTGTGCTATACATCCATGTGACCATCATGTCACGTCACACTTGTGGCCAATGGTTGGCTGCAGCAGTGACATGAGGGTACGGCACATCATTGCTGCAACAAAAGTAACCAGTACCCAAGACCAGGGGAACCAAGAGAACATCGATGACCCATTGACAGGTGATGACAGGTTTAGTTAGTTACAATCATTCTTAATATTCTTGGGCTACTCCTTTTTAATTGTTTAAATAAATAAAAAAAATAAATAAAATATATTTATAAATTAAAATATCCTCCTTCCCTAAAAAGTGCACAAATTAAACTTATACATGTCAGTCATATGGAAATGTCTGAGCCATTGAAATAGAAAAATATTTCCACCATAGTGGAAAAAAATTAAAATGGATGAATTGTGATTTTTTTTAATTTTTTTTTTTTTTTTCCCCTCTATACACCCCCTCTCACCATTTTGCCATGCAGTGATTGCTGTAAACATGAAACCTGTGAAAGACACACTTGGGCCCAGTTCACATCTGCGTTCGGGTTTCCATTTGTGAAGTCCACCTGGGACCCCCGGAATGGAAATCTATACGCATAAAAAAGTGGTTACCTGGAAAAGTCACGGACCCCATAGACTATAAAGCAGCACTTTTTCTCTCTGCATGTTTTGTGTGGAAACCACATGGACCCCATTATAGTCTATGGGTTTCCTTTAGGTAATCACTTTTTAATGCATATAGGTTACCATTTGGGGGGGTCCCCTAACAGAAACCTGAATGCACATGTGAACTGGGCCTCACAAAACAAAAAGTTATTGGTTTTGGAAGGTAGAGAGATAAAGTACAAAAACTGAAAAATACTGTGTTTTCAATGGGTTAATATCCTTGCCTAGAGAATAGAGCCATAAAGAAGCTGTCTCATGACCCCTTTATAAATAGGAGCCACTTCTCTCCCCACCAGTGATCAGCTGTAATTGGTGGGGAAGCCATATCTAGTCAGACATTTCTGCTGCAGGGGAGATTTAGTATTATGACAACCGTTCCAATGATGATGATGATGACATCTTTGTGCATTGTCTCTGATCAGTAAAGAGTTAATTTGTCAGAACGCAAGAAATGATCTTGTGACAGGGACGGCACAACTTGACAATTATTTCTTTGAAGCATCTGTCCATTGTTTCTGGATTATAAAGCAAATGCATTATCTCGGCTGTTTTATGCTGTAGCAGAGCAATAGATAAAAAGAATCTCTTCCTACAGATCTAATATCAAATCTGACAGGAGCGCATCAGATGGACATCATCCAGATTGGGGAGGGGGGTGTTATATGTTTAAAAAGATTCTCTAATAGGGACGAAAGACCGATTCACCAGGCGGAAACATAAGCTTTCCAGCCATAACTGAACAGTCATGAGAAAAGAGAGGCCGAAAAATGTAATGTACAGAAGAATGAGGAACATTTGTATTTGCAGCTTCATTGCTTTTGTATACAAAATCCAATTATACTGATGAGCTGATTATAACATTTTAAGTAGGACTGTACATGTAATGAGTCCCTCCAAAGAAATATAGTATGTGCTACACTGGAATGGAAGAAACTTGCAAAAATGTTTTGTCAAACCTATCTGTTCATACATCTCACTTGCCCATCACCAACACCATGACTTACTGTACAAGGGTTATCCCTCTGGATACCCCAGTGATCAGGTAAAACCTGTTTGCATCCACTCACTTCATTACAATTTAATTCCGATTCATAGTCGTCTACAACATGGCTGTGCCAAGAGTAGGTGCCAGTCCCTGCCAGAGAATCGCACGTGGACTCGTAGACGCTTCTAAACAGAGACATCTTTTATGATGTCAGTCTGTCCTAATGAAGCATGCATACGAATTGTCCTGGTTTTTCATTCCCTTTACCTCTTTAAAGAGGAACTTTCACCATTTTGCACACAGGCAGTTCTATATACTGCCGGAAAGCTGACAGTGCGCTGAGTTCAGCGCACTGTCGGCTTTCCCAATCTGTGCCCGGTGTGAAGAGCTTACGGTCCCGGTACCGTAGCTCTTCTATGGTCAGAAGGGCGTTTCTGACAGCCAGAGACGTCCTTCTTCACAGCACAGCCAATCGCGCTGTGCTGTGAGAGCCGGGAGGAACGCCCCCTCCATCTGCTCGCAGTACTCGTCCATAGACGAGCATTATCAGGGAGGGAGGGGGCGTTCCTCCCTGCTCTCACAGCACAGCGCGATTGGCTGTGCTGTGAAGAAGGACGTCTCTGGCTAACTGTCAGAAACGCCCTTCTGACCATAGAAGAGCTACGGTACCGGGACCGTAATCTCTTCACACCGGGCACAGATCGGGAAAGCCGACAGTGTGCTGAACTCAGCGCACTGTCAGCTTTCCGGCAGTATATAGAACTGCCTGTGGGCAAAATGGTGAAAGGTCCTCTTTAAATTGGAAAACCCCATTTAAGAGTAATGTCACGAAAACATGACTTATTGTCTAAATCAAATTTCAATCTATGTATTAACAAAATATTTATTTTAATTTTCTATTTCTTAGGATTTCTTTTTTCAAAAATATTAAGTCTTGAAATTCCAATTCTTGCCACCAAACCTAAAATAATTAGTGACTTCCTGTTGTTTGGAGATGGACCATGGGCCACAGATGCAATGGTCTGGACCAGAGTTTCCTATGGGAGAACTTTTTGAGCATGCTCTGTGACCTGGGAATAGGTAATTGAGCAGAGAGGGGAATGGATAGGCTGTGAACTCCTCTATTGGGACTGGTGGATTCTGTGTCTTATCCTCATACACATTACAGCTATTATCATCAGTAAGGTGGCAGCTGCAAAGAAATCTCCTACAGAAACAAGAATTATCCGCCTACTATTGGGCTAAGTGATCTGGTAGAAATGCAGTTGTTTTTTTTTTTTTTTTTATGGCAGCAATACTGATTCTATTATTTTTCCTAGAAATATATGAATACTTTGGGTGTTTCTAGTCCTACATTGTCAGCATTGGTTGGACTTTATCAAAGCGCACAGAGGCTGGTCCTGTTGATGCTCCCAAATCGATATAGTTGTACATTTCCAGGAAGAATTATAGGGGTAGTGCAGAGTCCTAAGATTCCATTGTATTTTATGGACAAGTATTTACTAAAACAGACATGTCAGGAGATGTGACAGGTTCTTTGTAAGTAAAACCACTGTCAGTGGGGTATCTGTACGGTTGAATGGGATCAAGGGGCCGGTATGATATAAACATTTTGCAGATAGAGATAAATGGCTGTCAAAACTAGTATGATATTCCTGTTCCGAATCCCATAGTGAAAAAAAAAATGTTTGTGTATGTTCAGAGCTGAAATTCATCTTATGACGGGCCACCAGAGCCCTGGGTGATGCCATGGTTAATGGGTCAGTTCCTGTATGACTTCGCCTTCAAGTAGCATTTGGGAATTTTGCAAAATAAATAAAAATGATATGTACATGCAGTCTGCAGGAAAAAAAACAAACCTGCCACTAGCCACTTCAAAACCTGCCAACGATCTGCTTGGGAGTTGTAAAAATATCCCGCGGATGTGTCTGCAGAATGAAGGCTTTAGCACCGTCCAAATCTATCTAGTCTCTTTGTGAGAGGCTGTTTGTCTTCTAGATGTGTCCCAGCAGGTGTCTGGAAAAAGCAATAATGCTTTCTCCATATTATTCATTGCAGGTGGGAGGAAGAGAAGTATGAAGACGGTATCAAATGGAAATTTCTGGAACATAAGGGCCCCGTGTTCGCTCCACCGTATGATCCGCTGCCAAAAGATGTGAAGTTTTACTATGATGGTATAAGTTTAAATTCCTGCCTTTCCACTTTCATCAGGGGATTTCATGCTCGGAGTAAAGGTTTCACGGGTTCTTCATTTGTTTAGATATGGATTTCTTGGTCTAGGCTCTAGTAACATGTCGGACCATTTAAGAGACTGATTCTTTCTTTTTAAAGGAGAAAAGTGAATTTTGACTTGGAGGCCGTTTTTTTCTGGGAATGGTTAATGTTTGCAGATACAGTCTGCATTGATTTTAGTTTTATTCGGCCTCTGTGGGGGTTAGATGTGGGCACGTATCTCTTTTAGCACTTATGATCGGTAAGACAGTTATAGTCCAACAGTGAATAGAATTCTGTGCACCTTTTGTATAGTAATGTGAAATGTCATTGTGGAAAGAACTCAGAACTCAACATGTTACAAAATTCTATGAATACAATTTTTAATTTATTTTTATGGAAATATACATTCACTTACAGTATGTCAAATTTCTAGCACGGAAGTTGCGCTGAACTATGCTTAGAATTAACTGGCATTGTGTGCCGCCATTTCTTCATAGTTAGTTTTATCAGCCCCATGAAATATTTCACAGTTGGGTAAAATAACAAATATGCTCTCCTTACTTATCCCCTGCTGTGACTACAATGTAGGGCAGGGGTGCTCACACTTCTTCAGCATGTGAGCTACTTTATAAACTGGCAAGGCAAAAGATCTACTACCCACTTCTTGTGGGTGGGACTGGGGGGCGGGCCTGTTGGTAGGGACGGGCCTGTGGGTGGGACAGGGTATTCTGTGGGCGGGGTCTGGCATGTGGGCGGGGTTGGACGGAGCATGCGAGTAGGAGACAGCGGCGTTCTGTGGCTGCTTGGGATCCCCGATGTCTGCTTGTTCACAGCGCAGGCTGAGAGATATCTCTGGACACTGGCAGGCTGGGGCTGCCAGTGTCCGGAGATGACTCTCAGCCTGCGCTGTGAAGAAGCAGCACCCCGGCTCCCTCCATCCCTAAAAGCGGGCAGCGCGTCATCCTCAGCGCGTCCAGAGTGCTTGTTCACAGCACAGGCTGAGAGTCGACTCTCAGCCTGCACTGTGAACAAGCAGACACCAGGGATCCCTGGCTGCATCCCGCGATCGACCCATACGTCCTTTGCGATCGACCGGTAGATCGCGATCGACGTATTGGGCACCCCTGATGTAGGGCGTTTGTATGTTTCCATAGTAACAGACCACAAACAAGCCCCATTTGTAGTCTGATACTGCTATCATTTGTCACTGGCTTCAATTTGACTCATACTTTTTGCTAACATACAGACAGTAGATGAGGACACAGAAGGCTGTAAATAAAACACATACTCCTTTAGTGTCAATTCTTCCATTTTGAATAATATCTACTAATTACTCATAAACTACTTGTGTATAATAGGTTTTCAAAAGATAAAACCACTTTTATCAATGAGGGAAAAGATGTCCGAATATCCTCCTTACTATTTTATTATAGCCTAAGGTATATTGGATTATAGGTAGAGGACTAGCAGTTTGAATATTTGCCCACCAAAAAAAATCAATATAAGGGCAATTCTAAATGGACATGTTGATCCAGGGTTTTTATTCTGACTGCCAGATTTGTAGTCGGGAAGGAATTTTTTTTCCCCTGAAATGGGACAATTGGCATGAGCCTCATGGTTTTTTTTTACCTTCCTCTGGATCAAAACTGTAGCGGATTGTAGGGTAATAGGTTGGACTTGATGGACTGATGTCTTTATCCAACCTCATCTACTATGTAACTTTGTAATTATGAAGATGACAGCTAATGTTTAAGGAAATCTTCAGCAATCGAGATAAAGGAAAATTTCCACTGTTGAAGCTGTCATACCTAAGGAGTAATGTATAAAGCAGTCAGTTTAAATAGAGCCTATAATAGAGTTTAGATTCAACCCCATGGTGGTGCGGGCTGATATAATGCTGCTGGTCTTTAAATAAACATCCTACAAAGCCCATCAGATTGCTATAGATTGCAGACAATGAAAGAGTGCATCCCTATGTATTTCCCAGAAATACATCTGAATCGTTAGGGGATAGCAACTGTACTGCAGTGCAGTCAAATCAGAGGTGGCTCGGAGCGTCGGAGGTCTGTAATAGCCAGGCCACACACCTCTCATCACCATCATAGTGCTTGCCATGTCAGTACATAGGGATAGCATGAGGTGTGTTCCCTGTCAGGACTGGCTAAAAGAAAATCAAGCCTGCTATTGAAACCTAGAAAGGTATTTGAAACAAATTTTCAGGAAAGATTTACTCAGCAGCCGAGAAACTGTTGCTAAAATGTTAATTGCACTATGTATGTTACTTATACAAAGCATACTTTATTTCATAAAGTGGCCAAGGTTATGAATTCATTGAGACACAAAAGTGACTTTGTCTGAATGGGCTTAAATCGTGGTATAGAAATAAATAACTTCTCATCCTCAACAGTCACATTGAGAAGGATAATCCCTGGTCATTATTTTTTATAAATATCATTGTCCTTGTCAAAATGTTATCTTATACAACTCCTTATATTCATCCTTATATACAATACTGCAAGATGGTAGCCAGTAAAGTGCAATTTCAGCGTCTTATCAAATTCAATGGGCTATATTGTAATGCAAGAGATAAAAAATAAAATTGCTAAAAAATTGTTCTGTTTATAAAAATAAAAAAAATTGCTATTATGGAAGTTTCAGAGGAACAGCAGGAATTCACATTCAAAAAGTCTCAAAGTATTAATGATCAAACTAGGAGGTCACACACAAATCAATCAATGATGTTTCCCATATAGCAGGAAGATAAATATATAATAAGTATATGTACAGTCATAATGAAGTATTGGCACACCTGAATTTTTCCAGAAAATGAAGTATTTCTCCAAGAAATTTATTGCAATTACATGTTTTGCACAAAAAAAACTGAGGGGGAAAAAAAGGAAAATTAGACATTTCACAAAACTCAAAAAATGGACTGGGCAGAATTGTTGGCACCTTCTCAAAATTGTGATAAATAACGCTGTTTCAAGCTTGTGATGCATGTTCAAACTCACCTGTGGCAAGTAACAGGTGTGGGCAATATAAAAATCACACCTGAAACCAGAAAAAAAAGTTGACTCAGCCTATGCATTGTGTGTCTGTGTGTGCCACAGTAAGCATGGAGAGCAGGAAGAGGAGAAGAGAACTTATTAGGACTTGAGAGCAAAAATTTGGACAAATCTCAAGGATACAAGTCCATTTCCAGAGATCTTGATGTTCCTTTGTCCAAGGTGTACAACATGATCACGAAGTTTACAACCCATGGCACTGTATCTAATCTTTGTGAATGTGGACATAAGAGAAAAATTGATGAAAGGTTGCAACGCAGAATAGTTTGGACTGTGGATCCGAAGCTATGGATTCATCTACATTCTTTGTATAAAATGACCAGATCCCAGTCTGCTTCGCTTCTTGTAGGTGAGACTGTCTGTATGCCTTTAAAAGTAAAGGCCAGGTGATTGGATAAGTCATGTTTTAAAAGAGCATGCCTAGCTAGAGGTGTGTCACGTTTATGGACTATATTGTTCTAGTGATCTCATGCAGTGCCTAAATGCTTTTAATCTTGCCCACATAGTCCATTGGGCTTTTGCATTGGGAAAAATAGATGACTCCTTCACTTTTGTAGTTTATAAACTCTATTATCTAAAAAGTCTCTTCAGAAACCGAGAATGTAATGGTCTTCGTGGTTTTTATTTGCTCGCACGCGACAGTCACCACAGTGATAATTCCCTTTTAGTTTGTTTTCAAGCCATGTAGTTTTTGTAGATGGGTCTATAAAATGGCTTCTTTTCAGAGCGCACCCTCATGGGGGTCAATCTAAACTCTGTTGTAGGCTCCATAAATTCTAAATACCAGCAGCATTATTTGGACTAGGAAGGAGTCAGAGTACGGTCTTTTCAGAGAATACTCCCATGGGGGTGAATCTAAACTCTGTTATAGACTCTATTATTTAAACTGACTGCTGGCTTCTGTATAAACTAGTCATTAGGGATGACGGCTTCACCAGTGGAAATCTTCCTTTTATTGGTGAAGATTTCCTTGAACATTAGCTATCTTCATATATATCCATTTATAATGGCCCTTATTTTGAATTTTTTTTTTTGGGGGGGGGGAGGGGAGCAATATTCAAACTGCTGTTCCTCTGTTTGTAATCGGATTATACTTTCAGCTATAATAAAATTGTAAGGGTGATATTTGGACTTTTTTTTTTTTTCCCGAATGATATTTTGAGATACATTTTGGATTCATTAAGTTTTTTTCTTTATCTTTTGAAGGCCTATTATACACAAGCAGTTTATCAGTAAGTAACACATCACTGCAGGATCAGACTACACAGGCTGTAGACTGAGTGCAAATAGTTGATACAAAATTTGCTAAAGGTACATGATATTTAATTATTATTATTATTATTATTATTATTATTATTATTATTTATTATTTTATATATATATAATATATATATACTGTATATATATATTTTATGACCAAATGGATATAAAAAGAAAAAATGGTTTCAGCAGCGGTTATATCCATCAAACAATAGTGTTGCTCGCATGTGTATAGTCCATTGTTGTAACCTGCTGACGGCGTTAAGTGTGGTTTGGACGCAGTCAAGGCATGTGATTCCGCACATGACTTGTGTACCAAAGTACATATAGGTTAAATCGACAGAATTCTATAAATAGAAAAACAGATGCAATACTGGATCTGTCAAACACATATAATGAGGTCCATCATTTAGACAAAGAAAATCGCTGTCTGCTGCGCTACGCTACTTGTCCGGTATGATCGAGTCTGTGACAGAGGCTCCCAACGCACTTAGTCTTTTTTTTGGCCATTGATTTAATGAAATGGTTACATTCCACTGTCTGAAACTCAGCCCTTCTTGAAAAGACCGAAGAGTAATTTAAGCCTGAGGCCTGTTTCAGCAAGGAGGTACAAAAACCTCTTGATTTGTTGTTTTTCTTGGGTAATTACTAGTCAGTGATCAGCGCAATTTACAGCCTCATTACACAGATTAGTATAAATTGACGTCTTTCGGGAGGATTGCAGCACCTCCATCATTTAGAATGCTGATTTATGTATTCAGCAATGAGAATGAAGAAACTGTCATTTCTAAAACCCAATACAAAATGTGTGGCAGCCCCCCAACCATTATTTTCAGTGCATTATATGTGCCAGAAAAGCCTTTGGACCCTTTTGAGCCCACTACATCATTTGAGAATTCTGCAACTATAGCCTGAATTCAAAATCTGAAAGCCTTATCCTATAACAACCCATATGCTTAAGCAGGGGTGTTCCCACTTTAGAAAGTGAGGACGTGGATAGATTATGCCATTGATTTTTGATTAGTGTGGGGTCTGACCTCCTCAGCCTCCTTCAATCCTGAGAATGAAGAGTAACTACTGTTACGGAAGTATTCCCTTCTACATTTTCCCTGCACAGTGGGGCTCCCTGCCGCCTGACGAGTACAGATTTGCAGCATGGCTCCATTCATTTAAACAAAATTGTGCTGCAACTGGGCACTGTGTACAGGGTGCAACAATAAAGTGGATACATAGTTACATCACTGCTGAAGCTCCTTCACTCCCAGGGGTACCATAGGTTAGACCACCACTGATCATAAAGTGAGGGCATATACTAGTAATGTAAGTATATTGTATAAAATGGGAATACACTCTTGTTCTGGCTATACAGATTAGAAATTTAATATGTATGGGATTGTGGGGCTCAGATGTTGAAATTTAACATACCTTGAGCTTCATTACTACCGTAGATACTGTGAAGTACATCCTGTACCATACCTATTGCTCTTTTTTTGTTTTGTTTTGTTCTTTTTTTTTTTTTCCTCTTGCATGATTAATCCTGGCCTAATGGTTGCATTTAGTATCATCTGTTTTATTATATCCTAGGGAAGCCTTTCCAGCTTAGCGTTAAAGCAGAAGAAGTTGCCAAGTTCTTTGCTTCCATGTTGGATCATGAATACACCACCAAAGACATCTTCCGCAATAACTTCTTTATGGATTGGAGAAAGGTATGTGTTATCCTCAAGATATTGGGTATGGATAATGTTTTAATTTTGTTAGAGCTGTCTGTATAGTAGTTGTTTTTTTTTTTGTTTTTTTAATATATATTTGTCAATGTATCCATCAATCACAATCTATTGACTGTTTTATGTCTTTGGAGAAAGCCCTATTGGGGGAACCAGGATTGGAAAGTATCCAAAGATCCCTTTTTTCTGGGCTATCCAAGAACCATGGCTTCTATAAATTTTAATAAGAAACATTCCCAGACTGTTTTGAGAGTTGTACTTGAAAGTCACGGGACAAATTAGAGACTCATTTACTCTAATCCCTTCTCTTTCCAGAAGTAAGTGGCTATACAAATCTTAAATATTAAGAGAATTGGGTCAGTCAACAGCTGGCATATGCTTATGGCTAAAAGTGCTTTTTAAACCTTTCATCACAACCTTTGTGATATTTTTTTGTGAGGTATCTCTGCAAAGTAACACAACTCTAAATTCTGGTAAGTCAAGAGTTGTCTAAAATTCTGAATACCTTTTCTAAATACCATTGTGAACTACTTCTGCGCTCCATATGTGAAGCTTCATCGTACATTGGAGATCCTAAGCTGGTGAAGCAGCTGTGTGATTAATAATGAAATGGTAATTAGCTCAGGATGGCAGGAGCAAGCTGTTGTCTTGGTAGTGCGTAGTAGTAGTACACCCTGAAAGTCTGAGTGAATGCATACAACGTGTGGTGTCTTTTAGCATAGCAGAATGCATTGGTGTATAATACATGGTTAAATAATCTCTAGTATTAGAATTGAGATGTTACTGCATTGAAGATCCCGAATTCAACATGAGTCCTTGCATAGAAATAGGAATGCCCAGAGTTTCCTTATGTACATGGTAACATTCATACAGTAGACAACGAGGTGAAACTAACACCATCCAGCACCTCTTCAGCAACACCTATTTATATTGACTTTGCCTTTTAATATGCAAGTGCAATCCAGTTGTAATGGTGCCAGACGACCCAAAGGATAACCTGGGCATCTGGCGCCCTTCTTCTCTTTTGCTTTTAGAAATTGGGCTGCAGAAGTACACACCGCTCGCTGTTTTCTCTGGGCACTTTATTGAGGTAGTTGCAGGTTGCAAGAAGCCTTCAGAGCTGTACAAAGCAGTTTATGGATCACAGCAAACTAATTTCTCATACAGCGTTTGGAATCTCCAGCCAGAGCCCGCTTGTTGCTTGTACAGCTAGATCACATGAACCCCAATATCCCAGGATCAAGCTGCAATTTCACTCTAGTAGCTTTTGGATAAATCCTACACCAAGACTGACATGTTCAATTCTGTAGAAACTGGTGGATGAAACACACACTGAAATTATTATAGCAGACTGTCCAAATTTTCTTTTAAGAGTCCCCCACCCAAGTGTGACAATAAAGCAATCTACCGCTGCGTGTGAAGGCTGTACAGTTAATAGGTGAAATAAAGGTTTGTGTGTTTGGGGATTTATCGTCAGGGCTGTGGAGTCAGTTAGAAAGTGCTCCACTTTCTCTTCTCAGGGATTGGCATCCCATCCATTGGTCATATGGCACAATGTCACTACCTGTGAAGAGGAAGTGGAGCTCTGTCTTAAAGAAATCAGTCATGTTTTCTAATCCTGAATAACTCCTTAAAGGCTTACTGTGTAGAAGGGAGAGGCTTTCACCACCTTACACAGCTTTGCTGGTGTCTGCAAATAACTTGCCCATGAGGAGCCTGGCTGTTGTTGTCTCTAGGAAAACAAAGTGAAATAAGTAAAACTACAACCTGAAAGGCGGGGTTCACATGATGCTTTTTTAAGTGCAGTAGCATCTAGAACATTTTACTATGTATGTCAGCTGTAAGCTAATGACAGTCAAAATGAAAACTTCTGGTTTACTGTCCTAGTGAGAATGTGCTACTCATCTAAAATGCATAGTAATATGTTCTACTCATTACTGCAATTAGAAAACGTGCAGTTATTGATTAAAAAGCACCATGTGAACCCAGCTTTAGATCCTTGTTTTCCCTGACTGATGGTCAGGGTTAAGGCGCTGTGTAGAATATCTCATAGACGTTTGATTCTTAGCAAATTGTGTCAGATCTATGGAACCCAATATCTATGACCAGAAGGAAGCCGGAAATACACATAAGAGCTGAAATCTATTTCTGTGTACTCTACTATAAACATGCCTCTTTGGATAAACGGTAACAAGATGCGGGCACTCGCACCTGGCATTAGCTTAGCTTCCTCACATGCCCATTCCTTCCTACCTTGGCTGTCAGAAGACATCTGGAACATAATATCACTGGACACAGTTGGCAGGTTTGGCCAACTTTTATTTTAATGCTCATTTTAACATGGAGAAAGACTTGTTTTGTTTTGGGTTTTTTTTGTTTTATTTTTCTCTAGCTCCCACTGTTCTGCAGCTAGTAATATTCTTGGTTTCAGCACCCAATGTTATACTCTCTACTGTCATGTTGGCATTCGTGGAAGGGAGAAGAAGGGTCTGGGACCGCCCACCTGACAGTAGAGAACCAATTTGGTGCTGAAACTAACACAAATTAATACTCCGCAATGGTGGGGACTCATGAAAAAATTCCAACTGTAGTGGAATCAGTGTGGTGCTACATAATTAATAGGGAGAGGAGAATAAGTTAGATAGGAGGGCATTCCTTCTTTTAGGGAGGTTCACACTGCCACCATTAATGTCGGTTTATGTAATCTGTCATGGGATGAGAGCATTGACCATTAAGGGACTTGTGTAGACTGAGTCCCCTTGCGGTCCTCTGCTGCATTCAGCCTCATGTAAAAAGGAAAAAAGGCAGAAGCTTTATTCTGTCATGTTTTTTACTTTTCTGATGGAAGTTTCTTCATTAAAAAAAAAAAAAACTGACAGAAGAAAGTGCCTTTCATGTTTTGTACATTAGGGCCAATGGGACTGGACTCCAGACAGTGTGGGTGCCATCTGTGTCCATCACTCTACTATGGTTAATGTCCGTTGCTCTCATCCTATGACAATTGAAAGCAATGAATGTTACTAATAATGGTAGTATAAACGTTCCATTCATAACTGCCATAGCAAGAGGGTTAGGCCATCCCCCATACACATTATTCAGATGATTCTGCTAAAATCTATAGCTTTGGCCACCATCTTTCATAAAGGTATGGCCACCTTTTAATATTGCTGCAAGTTTTTACTATAATTAATTGGTTCTGTAGACAAAGATCTTATGTCTATGCCAGCTTCTGATGTCTTATGATTATTGTATCTGCATGTTGGGTATGGGGTCTATTGCATATACAGTAGTCTATATTCTGTAATATTGAAGGAAGGCTGTGTTTGCCATTTTACTATACGACCTCAAATGTGCATATAAACTATATTTAAAAACTCTTTGCAGTGATGTTATAGAAAGTCAATCCCATATGTGGAAAACTGGATCTCTTAATAGTGCGCGGTGGGAACAAAACCTGTTTCCTCAGACCTGAATGTAAAATATCCACAAACTGTTTTATAATTGCTCCTATTTTCATCCACTTCAATAATTGCTGGCTGTATATATGGTGCTGTGTGCGAAACTCAGCCTGGGCAATTTACATAGGAAAAAGCCATAGAATAGTAAAACTGTTATTATTCCAGTCCATTTGTAAAGATCACTTGGAAACTGAGGGATCACTATTGAATCGGATAATTTTCTTATTTCTGAGGTGGAAGAAGGCTTTGATCTGAGCTTGAGGGACGGCTGGAATTAGCGAGCCCTTTCCCAACTGAGCTCTGATGAATGTCAAGATGCCATTTTCTTTTTACCGCCACGTAACGTCTTGGCCTTAGCATCCTGACCTATGCGAGGGTCCCTGTCTGTGCTGTTACATTATAGCTGATGCTTCTGTCAGCGCCAGGACTGAATTTCACAGCACGCCCCTGGCCAGACATCTGCTTTGTTAAATCTTGCTCATGAAAAATGCATGTGCAGAGTTTCCTTGCTGCCTCTCCACTTCTGTACTCATATATTTTTTACATCTCCCCTTACATCTTAAAGAACGTAACACTTGCCAATTAGCTCCACCATCAACCAAGCAGAAAGGAGATGTATAATGCAGAGCTTTTGAAGTTTCTGAAAAGTCTTGCTATAGCAACAACTCTATCCGGTGGCAGGGACCTTGGGCATCTTGCTGTTCCCATGTAATGATTGTAGGAAAAATTTAGACTATTCATAGATCTAGACTATGCCTGAAAAATACATTTGTCCTAGGGAATGTCATGCAATTCAGTCTCTTGGGAAGCAGCCTGCAGTTTGATCTCTAAATATCCTCCTACCTGTTCAGGTTTTGACTATGGGGTGGTAATAGTATGGTAGCATCGTGGGGCCCGGACCCAACAACAGCGCAAATGGAAAGGGGACCGTTATGTGGTGTCTGTACAATGCCGCCAGACGCCTTTCCAATAGAAACCTGCCCAGGAAAGGTGAATAAAAACAATAAACCCTTAGACTGAAATCTTCTAGGCATCTGGCAGTCCACAGCATCTTCTCCTGGCCAATCATTGACGTCTAACTCTCCAGGGTCACTGCTGAGGTCCAATCAAATGGAGCGTGCGGACATCATATGGGATTGTGCCTTAACAGTGACTGCAGGACACATAACTTCAGCCACAAGCCTAAAGAGGATGCTGGAGACAGCCAAACACCGCAAGAATGCCCAGGATAAGTGTTTTTACTCACCTCCCCTGAGCTTCCACTTCTTATACTGAGTGCAATAATAGCACTAAAACAAATCTAAATTCTACTGTCTGGGGCTACTATTGAACATTGCGGTGGGGTTGTGAGGGTGGAGTATACTTTACTGTGTGGGACCACTGTGGACCATTATATACCATGTGGGGACTCAGGGGAACATGTTATACTGTGTGGGGCCGGTGTGGAGCATTATATACCATGTGGGGACTCAGGGGAGCATGTTAGTGTGTGGACCATTATATACCATGTGGGGACTCAGGGGAGCATGTTATAGTGTGTGGAGCATTATATACCATGTGGGGGCTCAGGGGAGCATGATATACCGAGTGCGGCCGGTGTGGAGCATTATATACCATGTGCAGCATTATACTCTGTGAGGAACACTAGGGAACCTAT
Source organism: Leptodactylus fuscus (assembly GCF_031893055.1). NCBI lineage: Eukaryota > Metazoa > Chordata > Amphibia > Anura > Leptodactylidae > Leptodactylus > Leptodactylus fuscus. The sequence continues at coordinate 63,978,087 of NC_134271.1, forward strand.
AAATAAATTTAAATAAAATAAGTTATATTCTTGTACATAGAGGCAGCATTCCAGTAGTATATTATACACAGAAGGTAGTATTTTATAGTTATACTACTACTTCTGTGTACAGGAATATATTAGTTATATTCTAGTATATAGGAAGCAATGTTATTTTATAGTCACGTACAGTGTTGTGAGGGTGTAGAAAAACTGCAAAGTGCTTTCAAAAATAGAAGTGTTTACATTTTGTTGGCAAAAAAATAAATAACGTTTTAGTTAAGATATGGACCTCACATCAAACCTCTGTATAGTGGGTCCCTACACTATTGGGGAGTGCACCGCACGGCAACCAACACTGCACCACAGAAGGACACCCAACACCCCTACTGCCATGCTAAAACCTCAGGGCTCTGGGCCACACTGCCTCATATTCAATGCGCTTAACCCCTTGGTGTTTGGCTGCTTACACAAATATGGCAGGAAGGTATTCGATCGAATACTACTTGCTCATCTCTATTCAGCACTGCACCATATGAACAGATCTAAAAAAGTTTATTTTACTGAGAGGACTATGAGGGCTAGAAGATGTAAAAATGTAAAGTGATTGAACAAGAAAAATCTAAATCGCAATATTTGATGTGTCCACCTTTTACCTTCAAAACTTCACTGCAAATGTACACTTGCACAAAGTTTTTGAAGGAACTCGGCATGGAGGTAATGATGTTGAGATCAGGGCTCTGCAAGGGCCGTATTACCAATTCAAGGACTCTACTTCAAAAGGGTGGTAAAATATTGATTTGGATTTTCATTTGATTTTCTTAACTGCTAAAAATAAGCTATTACACTACTTTTTTGGGAAAATGTTCCTACTTTGCACCATTTTTTCAGCAGAATGTAGAGTGTCATCTGAGTGTAGTCCATGATTCTTGATCTCTATGGGGTTTCTGATCCATTCTGTTCCAATGACTCAAAAGTTCCTATCAGACTATTAAAAAAAATGAAATCTTGTAGTGACTGGGATTATCTCTCAGGAATAACTACAAGAATAAGACAAATGTAATTTTAATCTTGTCTCCTGGCTGTTGCGCATTTACATACCTAATTTTAGCAATGATTTGTACATTTTGAATCACAATCTTTACTGTCATGCAGTAATGAATTTGACAATGTGGCCATGAAAGCGGACAGTACATTTTAATGGAGTATTTACAGAATTGAACAATGTCTGGAGAATGGAAATGAGCAGCTTTTAATTCGTTCCATTGAGCTACTTATAATTCATGAACTTTTTGGCAAATGTGAACAAAATAATGATGTATCTAATTGTATCCTGGCAGTGTTGTGTATTCATGTAACAGATGCACACAGCTCCTGGCCATGTGTTCCTATGTGTCTGGATACAGAAGCATGTTCACATTGTCAGCCTAGCAGACCGGAGGAGCTCACTGCAGAATACTGTGGTGTTGATGAGACTTCTATCAGAAGTGTTTGTGTGGTGCTGCCCAGATGTTGCAAAACTACAGCTCCCAGCATGCCTTGACAGACTCCAGTTATTGGGGCATGCTGGGAGTTAGTTTTACAACAGATGGAGACCAACAGGTTTGAGACAACTGATATCAAAGGAAGTTGAGCTGCATAAAAACAAGTTTACGCTTGGTTCACACTAGCGTTCAGCTTTCCATTCCTCAGGTCTGCTTGGGGACCTGAAGAACGGAAACCTAATCTGCTTAAAAATAGGTTACCCGTGGAAATACATGAACCCCATAGACTATTTCAAGCCATAGGTCAACACATCCTTGTCCAGACACACACAATTTAGTTCCTACTTAGTGTGTTGCCTCCATGAATCTGGGTTAACCTGGATGAATGACCTTATTAATGACCCAGTCCCTTCTGCCATTTACGTGCTGCATTCTCCACTCTTAGCAAGTACATTGTATGTAATTTTCTACTACTGTCCAGAATTCTAGAACCTGTTATGTGGAACTTACAGAGCCGAATCAGTGCAGACTTTAAAGGAATTGCTAGAATCTTAAACTGGGATTTTGTGGAATGGTGCCAGTGGAACCACCTCAGAATTAATGCTGGGAAGACCAAGGAGATAGTAAGCGGAGGAGTGCCCGGATCCGGTCGTCATCCAGGGGACGAGCATTGAGGTAGTCAAGACCTATAAGTACCTGGGTGTGCTCCTTCATAATAAGCTGGACTGGGCTGATCACCTGGAGACGCTGCACAGAAAGGGTCACAGCAGGCTCTACCTGCTCAGCAGGCTGAGGGCCTTTGGAGTCCAGGGGTCCGTTATCGGGGCCTTTTTCAACTATATAGTAGCATCAGCCATCTTCTTCGGAGTGGCTTGCTGTGGGAGTAGCATACCAGCCAGGGACAGAAATAGACTTGACAGGTTGGTTAGAAGGGCCAACTCTGTCCTGGGGGCCCCCTGGACCCAGTACAGGTGGTGGGTGATAGAAGGAGGTGAGCTCCATGCTGGAGAACAACTTCCATCCCATGTATGAGACCGTAACAGCACTGGGCAGTACTGTCACTGACCAACTGCTTCTCCCCAAGTGTGAGAAGGAGCATTACAGGAGGTCCTTGCTCCCAACCACAATCAAGCTAAGCGAAAATCACCCTGCACAGACAGGGGTGAGCCTACCCCTTTTGCCGCCCGAGGCGAACTACAGAAAGCCGCCCCGCCACCCCCCCCACCCCCCCACCCCCCGGAGCGAGCGCTTCAAGTGGCGCTATGTGAGGGCCCCAGGGAGGGCGGCATTTTTGAGCCTACCCCTTTTGCCGCCCGAGGCGAACTACAGAAAGCCGCCCCGCCACACCCCCCACCCCCCCACCCCCCGGAGCGAGCGCTTCAGGTGGCGCTATGTGAGGGCCCCAGGGAGGGCGGCATTTTTGATTACCTAAGCCAGTCCAGGACAAGCTGTCCTGGACTGGCTTAGCACCGAGCGGTGGTTTGGGGAGGCCACTGGAGCAGCGCTGTTCCAGCAGCCTCCTCTCACGCTCAGGCAGAGAGCAGGTCATCTCCGTGCCTGCGAACGGCGCTAAGCCCCGCCCCCTCGCTCTTTCATTTTAGTTGCTATGACTCCTAGTATCTTTTCTATCTGCTATGAGCTTGTATGTATTCTTTCTTGTAACATATTACTGTATTATTCATGCTGCTGTAACACACTGAATTTCCCGATTGTGGGACTATTAAAGGATTATCTTGACTGATTTTTAATAGGATAGATAAAGCCTTTATTTTGCATTACTAGTTTATGTAGATGCTGACTACACTTCTGGCAGCATTTTAGGTATAGTTATGCTTTAAACCTGAAAGACACAACAAAGACAGTTGTGCAGGTACGGGTCAAGAATTAATGATTCATAAGATATGTAACCCTTTGTTTTGGCGCTCAGGTACTTATTGAAGCCTGCAGATGGAATTGTCAGGGTCAATGCCACTTCTGGATGTTTGCCATGTGCTGAGGCTTTGGGACGGTTGACCTGTCAGCATGTAGCAGATGTCTTTGGTATATTGATGTAGAGGTTGTTACAAATGGCAATGACAATAAAACATTGTCAGCTGTTTAGAACAGTAACTGCAAATAACTATAGAACTGTAACAAAATACATTGTGTATTGTCAATGAAGTGGCTGCTCTTGGGTTTAGCTGCTTGAACTGCAAGACCAGAGAGGAATAAACTGCCTCCATTTCAGTTGTAACTTGTGCATGAGCTTATCAGGAGTTGTGGATTCAATGTACAATATTTTAAAGGTAAAATCATAAACTGCACACCTTTCCAGACTGTTGGTAGGTGGCACTATACTCACGGTGTACTTGGGTACACACCTGCCACACAAAAAAACTCGAATACTTTTCCTAAATAAGTCAGAATTCATAGTAAATTCCATCAAATAAACCACCATTATAAGATTGGATTCACATCTGCATTGGAATGACCATTTGGAAACTGTTGCAGTGACTACCAAAAAAAAATTATTGGAATTGCTACAAAAAAGTAATGTGTTTAAACTTTTATGTAAGAGAGTATTAAATATGCAAATCTTTGAGAGAGAGAGGGTGTGACAACATGGCTCCAGGACCTCTAGAAGGCAACGGCAGGTGAAAGGGGCATAAATGACCCCCCCTCCACATTAGCGGAAGTGATAGAATCCTATTGGCTCTCCCACATACCTACTGCTTGATTGTAAGGTGGTGAAACGAACCCCTGTGTTTTGCCTTAAGTAGGTGGGATCTATGACCAGTTAGGGTGACACCGAATGGGTAAACCATTACTCAGGATAGGCATTTAATTAGCTCCAGATAGGGATTTCTTTGTTAGCATGTTTAGTATAACATATCTCCCTATATTATAAAAATGTCTGTCTGTCTGTCTGTCTGTCTGTCTGTCTGTCTGTCTGTCTGTCTGTCTGTCTGTCTGTCTGTCTGTCTGTCTGTCTGTCTGTGCTCTAATGCGAACCAAACGACTGGACCGATCTTCACCAAATTTGGTACAGAGATACTTCAGGTATCCGGGAAGGTTTAAGACGAGACTCCAACTCGCTCGGTCGTACCGTTGCTGAGATACAGCATTCCAAATACAGTGCCCCCCTCCCCCTTAGCCAATACAAACCTGCAAGTCTTTCACTCATATTCCAACTGCAATACACACGGTCACTCCACATGCACAATACAACACTGATATCCAAACTGAGATACACGCATCAGAGGATTAGATACACAGATCAGCACACAGTATCACATGCCAGAGGATTAGATACACGGGTCTGCACACAGTCCCACACACCAGAGGATTAAATACGCATTTCTGCACACAGTTCCACACACTGAAGGATTTGATACGTGCATTTGCACATGGTTTCACATGCCAAAGGATTAGATACAGGCGTCTACACACACTTCCACACTCCAGAGGATTAGATACGTGCGTCTGCACACATTTGTACACGCCATAGGATTAGATACACGCGTCTGCACACAGTTCCACATTCCAGAGGATTAGATATGAGCGTCTCCACACAGTTCCACATTCCAGAGGATTAGATACGCGCATCTGCACACAGTTGTACATGCCATAGGATTAGATACACGCGTCTGCACACAGTACCACATGCAGTAGGATTAGATACGCGCTTCTACACATAGCTCCACACGCCAAAGGATTAGATATGCACGTCTGCACACAGTACCACACGGGGGAGGATTAGATACGCGCGTCTACACACAGTACCACATGCCATAGGATTAGATACGCGCATCTGCACACAGTACCACATGCCGGGGGATTGGATACGCGCGTCTACACACAGTTCCACACGCCGTAGGATTAGATACGCGCCTCTTCACACAATACCATACAGGGGAGGATTAGATACACGTGTCTTCACATAGTTGTACACGCCATAGGATTAGATACACGGGTCTGTACACAGTCCCACACACCAGAGGATTAAATACGCACTTCTGCACACAGTACCACATGCCATAGGATTAGATACGTGCGCCTGCACACGGTTCCACATGCCGAAGCATTAGATACAGGCATCTACACACAGTTCCACACTCCAGAGGATTAGATACACAGATCAGCACACAGTATCACACGCCAGAGGATTAGATACACGGGTCTCCACACAGTCCCACACACCAGAGGATTAAATACGCATTTCTGCACACAGTTCCACACACTGAAGGATTTGATACACGCGTCTGCACACGGTTCCACATGCCGAAGGATTAGATACAGGCGTCTACACACAGTTCCACACTCCAGAGCATTAGATACGTGCATCTGCACACATTTGTACACGCCATAGGATTAGATACACGCGTCTGCACAGAGTACCACATGCCGTAGGATTAGATACACGCGTCTACACACAGTTCCACATTCCAGAGGATTAGATACGCGCGTCTGCACACAGTTGTACACGCCATAGGATTAGATACACGCGTCTGCAGACAGTACCATATGCAGTAGGATTAGATACGCGCGTCTACACATAGTTCCACACGCCAAAGGATTAGATACGCGCCTCTTCACACATTACCACACGGGGGAGGATTAAATACGAGCGTCTGCACACAGTACCACACGCCAGAGGATAAGATAAGCGCGTCTGCACACAGTACCAAATTCCGTAGGATTAGATACGCACGTCTGCACACAGTACCACATGCCGTAGGATTAGATACCCACGTCTACACACAGTTCCACATGCCGTAGGATTAGATACGCGCCTTTTCACACAATACCACACAGGGGAGGATTAGATACGCGCATCTGCACACGGTACCGCACGCCAGAGTCATTAGATATGCGCGTCTGCACACAGTTTCACTTACTGGAGGATTAGATACGCGCCTCTTCACACAATACCACACGGGGAGGATTAGATATGTGCATCTGCACACAGTACCACACCAACAAGGATTGGATACTTGCATCTAAACACAGTACTACACGGGGAAGGATTAGATACAGCTTTACTCCAGGTATCCATAACAACTGATCACAGGTTTTTCACTGACATCCAAAATGAGATACACATAATCACATGACGCTTCTGGACATACACACAAACAGCATACAAAATACACCAGTGCAAAATTGGACAATTCTTATGGGGCCACTACACAAACATAAAATGTAATATACCCGTGCGAAGCCGGGTCCTCCCTCTAGTGTATATGTGTGTATATATAATCTCCCTATATTATAAAAATGAATTTCTGTCTGTCTGTCTGTGCTCTAATGCGAACCAAACGACTGGACCGATCTTCACCAAATTTGGTACAGAGATACTTCAGGTATCCGGGAAGGTTTAAGACGAGACTCCAACTCGCTCGGTCGTACCGTTGCTGAGATACAGCATTCCAAATACAGTGCCCCCTCCCCCTTAGCCAATACAAACCTGCAAGTCTTTCACTCATATTCCAACTGCAATACACACGGTCACTCCACATGCACAATACAACACTGATATCCAAACTGAGATACACGCATCAGAGGATTAGATACACAGATCAGCACACAGTATCACATGCCAGAGGATTAGATACACGGGTCTGCACACAGTCCCACACACCAGAGGATTAAATACGCACTTCTGCACACGGTTCCACATGCCGAAGGATTAGATACACACATCTAAACATAGTTCCACACTCCAGAGGATTAGATACGCGCATCTGCACACAGTTGTACACACCATAGGATTAGATACACGCGTCTGCACAGAGTACCACATGCCGTAGGATTAGATACACACATCTAAACATAGTTCCACACTCCAGAGGATTAGATACGCGCATCTGCACACAGTTGTACACACCATAGGATTAGATACACGCATCTGCACAGAGTACCACATGCCGTAGGATTAGATACACACATCTAAACATAGTTCCACACTCCAGAGGATTAGATACGCGCATCTGCACAAATTTGTACACACCATAGGATTAGATACACGCGTCTGCACAGAGTACCACATGCCGTAGGATTAGATACACACATCTAAACATAGTTCCACACTCCAGAGGATTAGATACGCGCATCTGCACACAGTTGTACACACCATAGGATTAGATACACGTATCTGCACACAGTACCACATGCCGTAGGATTAGATACACGCGTCTACACATAGTTCCACACACCGAAGGATTAGATATGCGCCTCTTCACACAATACCACACAAGGGAGGATTAGATACGTGTGTGTGCACACAGTACCACACTTTGGAAAATTAGATACATGCCTCTGGACACAGTACCACAAGCCAGATAATTAGATATGCGTTTCCGCACACAGTATCACACGGGGGAGGATTAGATACGCGTGTCTGCACACAGTACCACACGGGGGAGGATTAGATATGCGCGTCTACACACAGTACCACATGCCATAGGATTAGATACGCGCGTCTGCACACAGTACCACATGCCGGGGGATTGGATACGCGCGTCTACACACTGTTCCACACGCCATAGGATTAGATACGCACCTCTTCACACAATACCACACAGGGGAGGATTAGATACACGTGTCTTCACACAGTTGTACACGCCATAGGATTAGATACACACATCTGCACAGAGTACCACATGCCGTAGGATTAGATACACGCATCTACATACAGTTCCACACTCCAGAGGATTAGATACGCACGTCTGCACACAGTTATACACGCCATAAGATTAGATACACACATCTGCACACAGTACCACATGCTGTAGGATTAGATACGCGCATCTACACACAGTTCCACACGCCAAAGGATTAGATACGCGCCTCTTCACACAATACCACACAGGGGAGGATTAGATACATGCATCTGCACACAGTACCACATTCCAGATAATTAGATACGCATCTCAGCACACAGTACCACACGGGGGAGGATTAGATACGCGCATCTGCACACAGTACCTCACGCCAGGGATTAGATACACCTGTCTGCACACAGTACCACACGCCAGAGGATTAGATACACGTGTCTGCACATAGTACCACATGCTGTAAGATTAGATATGCACGTCTGCACACAGTTTCATTTACCGGAGGATTAGATACGTGCCTCTTCACACAATTCCACACGGGGGAGGATTAGATACACACATCTGTACACAGTACCACACCAACAAAGATTAGATACTTGCGTCTAAACACAGTACTACACGAGGAAGGATTAGATACAGCTTTACTCCAGGTATCCATAACAACTGATCACAGGTTTTTCACTGATATCCAAAATGAGATACACATAATCACATGACACTTATGGACATACACACAAACCACATACAAAATACACCAGTGCAAAATTGGACAATTCTTATGAGGCCACTACACAAACATAACATGTAATTTACCCGTGCGAAGCCGGGTCATCCCTCTACTGTGTATATATATATATATATATATATATATATATATATATATATATATATATATTCAAATTCCATCGACAAGAAGACAAGCTGTAAGGTTATGCAAACTCAGGAAAAAGCAGGTATTGCTAAGATCTACAAATGATCACATTTTCAAGCACCTAGCTCCAATCTATGGCATGTGGAAGGACATAAAACCGGGGTGAACACAGTTTTTTTGGGGGGGGTTTAACAACTTAAAACCTCAAAAATTAGATTGTTATATAGGAAATTTGTGCAATGCTTCTAATTTGCCGATGTGGCAGTTATCACCATTTCTCCAAAGTGTCCCAGGAACTATTTTTCAACGGGACAATGTGTTGCTCATGCTACTGTAAGCAGCCTGCATGGCTTACATTTGACACCATGGACTGCCACATCACCACATTTGACTCCTATTAAGCACATCTGAGACGTCTTCAGTCAGCAACTGCAAAGGATGCTGTCAGCAGCCAATCTTGATTATTTCATGCCCAAGTGCCTTCAGTGTGGTATAACCTTTCCAAAACAAGCATTGATAGCATGTCAAGGTGAGTAAATCCATATACACTTACTAGCAAAAGGGTAACAATTGGGGTTGAGCTGATCTTGAGATTTCAGGATCGTTTTTAAAATCCGATTTCTGATTATTTTCCAATCCCAATGCAAGTCAATGGGATTTTTTAATAATCGAAGATCGGATTTTAAAAACGATCCTATTCACTATACAGCATGGAGTCCAAAAATTTTTCAATTTTTGGATTCCACGCTGTGTAGTGATTAAAAAAAAAAAAATCCCCCGGCTACTAATCCCCCTGGTGTCCGCTTACATGCACAGATCCACTGCCACTCTCCGTTCTACTCGGTCCGGTCATCTCTCATTGACATGCCTTCAGAGTACCTAGGCTAGTGGCTAAGCCTAGGCGAGGCTTGTGGCTTAGGAGAGTGTGGGTGGGTACTGGGAGGGGAGACGTGAGTAGTGCACTCACGTCTCCCCGCCCACACTCTCCTAAGCCACAACAAACCCCGCCTACTCCCAGCATCTTTAACACTAGCAGGGCGCTATGAAGGCATGTCAATGAGACACAAGAGGAGCGAGAAGAATGGGGAGTGGCAGCAGATCTGTGCAGGTAAGTTGAGCAAAGTTCTTGAGTAGATAGTATCTATCTACTCTTCTGTTTCCTCCCTGCTGTGCCATGTACTGGACTCTACTAACTCTCAGATGTAGCAGAGCTGAGTATACAGTAAAACAGGGACGAAGGAGAAGAGTGGCAGGCTGCGGTAAATCTTTAGGAATGAATGGACGCAGCTGGCACGCAGGGAGTTAAGTGGCTAGACGACAGCAAAGTGTGCGTGCTGGCCGCTTACATTCATTCCTATGGGTGCGTGCTATTCAAAATGGGATTTTCGAATAGTATTCGCTCATCTGATACTATAGCTTTTCCCACAATGTTTGGCCAGTAACCAAGCATTGTGGGAAATCGCCTCTGACCTCAATCCCACCGGAAAAGATCGGGATTGGAATTCCGATCGCGATCGTGAAATTTACTCGATCGCCGATCGGAATCCGAACTTTTCTGATCCCGGTCACTCAACCACAGTAACAATGTTTTGAACGTTTGACTTTCAGGCTCCATATCTCACCATCAACTACAGCTTCTGTGAGACTACCATCATTGTACAGAACTATATAGAACTAGAAAATATTTAGAATATGATGTTATACAGATTCTTGTCATGTTACTGCATTGTTATGGTTTTGTTCCTAAAGAATCTAAATTTAATTTTTATTAGTATTTTGTAAATCCACCTATTGGCTTTCAACACTGCCTGAATCTTCCTGGGTATGCTGTCTATCAGATATCAAGCATCTCTCGACCTGATCCCAGGTCTCTTCTACACGTTCCCAATGTTGGTGCATACTGATCAACTCACTTGGGTCCGAATACAGCTTTCTCTTCAGCTCTACCTACAAGTGTTCAATAGGATTGAGGCCTGGTGACTGTGGGGGCTAATCCTGCACCTCTATTTCATTGTCATTGAACCATTTCACAAAGTCTTATAGGATACTTACAGTATAGCTTATCATTGAGACCACTATTGGTCTTGATCAAGTACCCAACGCCTTTGGCTATGAAACAACCCCATATCATCAGGCCTTCTCCACAAATCTTGAAAGTTCTGTCAAGTTCTCAATCTAATCACCTATGTTTCTTTTGTTTCTTCCAGACCAATTTGCATCCATGAAAGCAGAAGCTATTGTCTTTCATCTCATTGCTCCAAATCACCCATTTCCAATCTTCTGTCCATTTTTCGTACTTTTTGGCAATCTTGAGCGAACACTTCTTATGGCAATATTGTAGACGATACCCTTTTTCAGGCACCCATTCCAGACTTGTGCAGTGCACATCGCACAGTGCTTGCATGGATATGTGATTTTACTATTACGAAGCATATGAGACGCCTCCACTGCCATGTTTGTTGATTCCCATGCTTGAGAATTAACCTAATAACACACTGAGCTATTAGTGAAAGTGACAACGGGTAGTAATTTGTAGTATATAAAAAAAAAATGTATACTCCGGCAACTCTTCCGATGATAAGTAAAATTTAACTTTTAATGAAAATCATAAAAAGGACCAATTTTTTTTTCCTTTTTTATATAGTAATTTGCAGCATACAAAAAGAAAAATATTTTTCCACCACCAGAAGCAAAACCGTAACAATGCAGTTACATGACTAGAATCCTCATATGCTAAATAGTTGTAAGTCAAATTTATGTATTAGGGCTAGTTCACACGTGAATAGGGGGTGGTGGAATTTGGTCTTGAATAAAAAACGCTTCAGGAATTAGGAAGTGGTTTTTGGACATGAGGTGGACTTCAGATCGGTTTTTGGCAAAAACTGCCAAGCGGTTTTTGCCTCCAGCACAGTTAATGGACCTTGATAAACCACCTGGTGGCTTTTTTTAGGCGGGTTTTGCCAAAAACCACGTTGCTGTTTTCCGCCTCCCATTCACTTGCATTGATTTCCTGAGGTGGAATCCGCCTCAAGAAAGGTCATGTCGCTTCTTTTGTCTGCTAGCAGGAAAACGAAAGCTAGCGATCTACATAGACCACTATTGTATGGAGGCAGATTTGGAGGTGGATTCCGCTTCCCCGTATGAACGAGCCCTTAGATAGCCAAGATGATTGTCTATAAAATGATGGTAGTCTCACATTTGAAGCTGTAGTGGATGGGGAGATATGGAGCCTGAAAATCAAAAGTTCACAAGATTCTTACCCCTTTGCTCGTCACAGTATTTTTGCATATGGTGTTTATCATCAATTCTAATTAAATCAAGATGTTTTCAATATTTTTTTAACATTTGCATATCATATCATAGGAATATAACATGTCTATCAGTTCTATGATTTCCATAATTCCAAGAATTTTTATTTTTTTTTCCCTTCTTGGCGTTGTAATCAGAGTTGTGTGTATATGACTAAAATATTGTGTACTGTTGCGGGACTGATGTATTGTATATTATCAATCTATTTACCTGTTTAAGACGACCGTTCACCACCAAACATCAGTTTTTTGTGCCCTTCAATAGGTGCACCTCCACTGATTTTTGGCGCAATTGTAATTTCTTATCTCGCTCTGATTATTTCCCACAATCAGGGCAGCTAGTTTCAGCGCACAATTATTGTGCTTAGGCCAGATCAGACCATCTGGGACCACCCACCCAATGGAGAGCATAATTAGCATATTGGATAACTGCTTATGAATGGTGGGGACTAGAGAAAAAAAAATCCAATGGTATTGGAATAAGTGGAGCAGAACCTATTAAAGATTCACCACCAACTCCAAATCTCTCCATTACTTAAGGACTTTGCATAAAGACTCTGCTGAAGAGTCTTTACTGCTTGAAGGCTTGCTTATTAAATTTGTGTACTGTTTCAAGAAAGCACACTTGATCATAAGACACTTTTGCAAATGCCACCATATTGTTATCATGTTTGTGGGTTAAAAAAAAAAAAAAAGTTTGTGTTCTTTTGACCTACATCAAGCATGATAATATGCTTATACCCAGCAAACCTAGCTTAAAGGAATTCTATCATTAGAAACCCTTTTTAAACTAAATACACGTAGGAATAGCCTCGAGAGGCTATTCTTCTCTTCCCTTTATTATTCTGATCCGCTCTGCCGTTCCTGAGAAATATCATGTTTCTTCCTTATGTAAATGAGTTTTCTCACAGCACTGGGGGCGTCCCCTGCCCTCAAACAGCACTGGGAGTGTGCTTGAAAACTCTCCAGCGACGCCTCTGTCTTCTTCTCTGCCTCCTGCCTCTTCTCTTGCACTTCTCTTTGCTTCGTACAAAAGCACAGACTGCGCATGTCCGTCGGACATTTTTCCGGTGGCCGAAGCCGTGAGAGAACTCATTTACATAAGGAAGAAAAGATATTTCTCAGGAACGGTGGCGCGGATCAGAATAATAAAGGTAAGAGAAGAATAGTCTTTCTTAAGGCTATTCTTATATGTATTTAGTTTGAAAAGAGTATTCTAATGATAGAATCCCTTTAAAGCATTACCTCTGGTTATAAAATGTTTCAGAAATGAATAATATCTGATATTTGTAATATCTTATTACAGGGGTTCACTGGGAATTGGCCAAAATATAAAAATAGGGGTACCTGCCCTTATACAAACCTACATCCTCTTAATAAAGATACTTGTAAAGGAACTTGTTTTGTTTGTAGGGGTATGATTGTGACAAAGTGTGCTACTATTCTTCTTCAGGTGAAACCTGTTGTGGATGAGTTCCCTGCTACTAAAAGGAAGGGGCAGAGTCAGGGCAGTGCATAATACTGTTGGTTTTCGTTCAGGCGATATATCAGTCTGCTACGATTTCTGAAGTGGTGACCATGGTTGCAATAATACCAGATGGAGCAACTAAAGAGGCAAGTTTGTGCTTGTGTTGCAGTTATTGTCTACCTCCGCCCCCTCCTTAGACTTCTATGCAAAAAGTAACTGAACCAGATAAAAGGAGAAGAAAACCCATTTGTTTAGGATCTATTACTGTGTATTATATGTTCTATGATTGCATACCATGGGCAACAAAGCTACCTTTGATAAATGTGGTCCATTGAGCAATATTGTGTACCTCTGGTCCTCATACTTACCAAGTGCCAGCTATAACAAGGCCATGAAGTTCAACCTAGGTCACTTTATCCTAGATGATTTGCTGTTGGGGATTATGTCCGACATGGCTGCCTTTTGTTTTTTCCTGTTATATCCTCAGAAAGAAGACATACAGTGTATCCTGGACCCTCACTGTGCCCGGTTAAGAATTTTCTGTTTGCAATGTAATACATTGAGTTTCTCTTCTGCAGCATTCACCAGGTGTTTTGCTGCCACAGTCATTCTCATTGTGGCATAAATTCAAATCTATGTCCAGGTATTGGCAAAATATTAATGACCTCTGGTCCGGCTGTCCAAAAGCCATCGCTCTTGTGGGTAATGTGGACAGGTGCTTTCATGAGCGTGTGATTGAGTTCGGGTCTGCAGAGACTTAGAGATGGACCTTCAGATGAGGCATCAGATCACCTCTGGCACAAAACTGGTGTTCAACACAAATACACAAACTTTCTTTTTTTCTTTCCCTGTCAGCCGCAGGAATGTTCAGTACAAAGTGAAAGATTTGTAATTGCAGACTTAGCTGCACGGCTTTCCTTGGGAAATCATAAAATGGTGAGCAGAAGACGATTTATGCTGCTCATCTCAGCCAGGCCACCAGAGTCTCCATGCTCCTGCCTCTGCAAACATATATCTTGCTGCTTTGCCTTTTAAGTAATTATGAAGTTTCTTAACGCTGCAAGCAATCATTATAAAGGATGAACTGAACAGGTTGCATTATTGCTTCTTTTATGGGAAAACATATGTCTGAATATATTTCAGTGCCTAAGAATGGAGGAGGGGAAAACTGGACGGAGACGGAGAGTGAGATAAAATGTCTCTTCTATCCCCATCTTCTTTGACTCTTCTCCCTGCTCACATAACTCTCCACACTCTTGTCTACCTGCTTCAATGTCTCGTAACTCCCCACACTCTCGTCTACTTGATTCAATGTCTCGTAACTCTCTATACTTGTCTACCTGCTCTCTCTCATGTCTACTTGCTTTCTTTCTCATAACTCCCCACACTGTCTCTTGCATCACCCTGCTTGTCTCTCGTAACTACCCATATGGTCTCTTACCTCTCCACCTTCTTTTGTGATGGTAATATTTAGATGGCAGGCAGATTATTTACAGAATTACACAAAGGCACAATTATTGTCCCTGTCCCTGCTTGAAGTCAGTTTTTTTACAGAAAACCATTAAAGTTGAACATGGGGTCCTCTTTAGGCAGCATATTATTGATCAGGAGTGGCTGGACATAATGATATAGTTTTGCAAGAGAAAAAAAAATGTGTAAATCTTGTATTCTACTACGTAAATCCCCATTTATTTCAGTGGGCAGAGTCCACTTTTTCAGAGACTGGCACACCGTAGATGAACCGTGAGGGGGAATGATATATGGGTCCCTGTTTATTTCACCCTGGTCTAAGCTAAAGACACCACATTCAGTGTGTGTATATAGGATGTATCAAATAATTCCCCCTGGGTACCACATCTAGGCACAATCCCAGTCTCACCTCTTTCACTTTTCTTGCAGGAACAAGTAATCCGCATAGTACAGTACAAAACCTATAATAATGCAGATCAAATATGCATAGTAAGTGTATATTACATTACACATGTTTGGAGAAAAAAGTCTTTCATGCAGCCAGGATCCAGGAAAGATGGTGGGATTGCATTAATCTAAACATTAGCTATGTGAGATAACAGGCACTGAACATACATTCTGTCTGATTCCTTATTAGCAAAATGCAATTAGCTGACCTGTAAGAGCAGGAGATAAAAGCGTGATCCTGAGAACTCAGCCCCCCTCTCCTCCAGATGACAGTCTGGAGATCAAGGTAAGGTAATGTAGTGTAAACAAAAGGTGGAATAATCTCAATAGCAGGCAAATAAAGCAGCATTACTAAAGCTATGTATTTAGGAAAACTCTTGAATTTCTATAAACTAACAGTATTGATGGGAATATCACTTTTAATTGTTGACAACCTATCTTGTGTGAGATTGCCTACAGAGATAAGTGTCAGCCACTGAATATGACCAACTGCGTTATGCTAATTATTTCCCCAAAAATCTACTTGGCTCCTCCAGCTGTAAAACATACAGGTGTGATGCATGTTTCATGTGTCAATGTTCCCTTTAAGCTATTTCCATTGGTTTCATCCTAACTCATGATACTGTTGTGGATTTTTGTTCCTGTCCTGTGTGCAGTCACTGGTGTACAAGCTTTTACCCTATGGAGTTAAGTGGTGTCTCCAGCTATTGTCAGGGCTTTGTCCTATCGCTTAATCCCCAGCTAAACCTTATTTACAGCACAGCATGGGCACCAGCAAAACAGTTCCACATATTTATATATATCCCTGTTTAAAGACAACTGAAGAGCAATTGCTTAAACAGCAGGATTTCTAGAAAAGAAACATTTTTAAAGATTAAAGCAAGCAAAATCTTAAGCAATAGACACGGTAAAAAAAATGTGGTCTTTACTTGGTACAATCCTCTTATCACTTCTTGTCGGCCTCAGAAAAGCATTTAGAATACATTAAAATCTGCCACAAGACATTTTCTTGCTATATGTATTTCTTGCTTTTTACACTTAAAATATGAGAAGGTGACAAATTTATGATACTACTGGCCGCAGTAAGGAAGTTACTGTTTGGTCTACTAATGGACTTTCATACGCTAATGGTGGTGTAAACTGGCCACTGATGAGGGGGTATAGGCTCCATAGCAGTGATACAGATTCCCCTGGCTTGTCACACTTGTTTAACATTTTAGTGTTTGGTTTTTGTAACCATCCATCACTAGTTTCCTTGCTGTCATAATGCCCTTTCTCCGAGGAGCCCTGTAGCAGATGCTTGTGCTGCCCCTTAGGTGCACCCGTGTCAGCCAAGAATCTGAGGTGTAGCTAGGGGTTCAGCACAGGGATGATGAACAAGTCTAAGTGGGACCCCAACTTAGGTATAGTGATATAATCACTGTGACCGTATAGTGGTATATATTGGCTCTACTCAGAGCTCTGAAGTCAATTTAGGTGAATAAAGTGCAGTAACATGGGGTTCCAATACCTGCGACCCCAAGGATCAGCTCTTTGAATGAACTGTGATATCTGGGTAAGCGCAGTGACCTCTTCTCTGCATACGCAGTGTCATTCATCTCATAGCGGCTATGTAATGTAACTACAGCCTCGTCCTATATATGTCTATGCGACAAGACTGTAACTACAAGACAGTCACTATAAACAGACAGCGTGATATAAGCAGGAGCCATATCGCCTTAATACAGCTGATCAGAGGACAGGGGGATTCACTTATCTCTTATTGATTATCTATTCTGAGGATAGATAATTAATGAAAATAAGATATATATATATATACACTCACCGGCCACTTTATTAGGTACACCTGTCCAACTGCTCATTAACACTTATTTTCTAATCAGCCAATCACATGGCGGCAACTCAGTGCATTTAGGCATGTACACATGGTCAAGACAATCTCCTGCAGTTCAAACCGAGCATCAGTATGGGGAAGAAAGGTGATTTGAGTGCCTTTGAACGTGGCATGGTTGTTGGTGCCAGAAGGGCTGGTCTGAGTATTTCAGAAACTGCTGATCTACTGGGATTTTCACGCACAACCATCTCTAGGGTTTACAGAGAATGGTCCGAAAAAGAAAAAACATCCAGTGAGCGGCAGTTCTGTGGGCGGAAATGCGTTGTTGATGCCAGAGGTCAGAGGAGAATGGCCAGACTGGTTCGAGCTGATAGAAAGGCAACAGTGACTCAAATAGCCACCCGTTACAACCAAGGTAGCCAGAAGAGCATCTCTGAACGCACAGTACGTCGAACTTTGAGGCAGATGGGCTACAGCAGCAGAAGACCACACCGGGTGCCACTCCTTTCAGCTAAGAACAGGAAACTGAGGCTACAATTTGCACAAGCTCATCGAAATTGGACAATTGAAGATTGGAAAAACGTTGCCTGGTCTGATGAGTCTCGATTTCTGCTGCGACATTCGGATGGTAGGGTCAGAATTTGGCGTCAACAACATGAAAGCATGGATCCATCCTGCCTTGTATCAACGGTTCAGGCTGGTGGTGGTGGTGTCATGGTGTGGGGAATATTTTCTTGGCACTCTTTGGGCCCCTTGGTACCAATTGAGCATCGTTGCAACGCCAAAGCCTACCTGAGTATTGTTGCTGACCATGTCCATCCCTTTATGACCACAATGTACCCAACATCTGATGGCTACTTTCAGCAGGATAATGCGCCATGTCATAAAGCTGGAATCATCTCAGATTGGTTTCTTGAACATGACAATGAGTTCACTGTACTCCAATGGCCTCCACAGTCACCAGATCTCAATCCAATAGAGCATCTTTGGGATGTGGTGGAACGGTAGATTCGCATCATGGATGTGCAGCCGACAAATCTGCGGCAACTGTGTGATGCCATCATGTCAATATGGACCAAAATCTCTGAGGAATGCTTCCAGCACCTTGTTGAATCTATGCCATGAAGAATTGAGGCAGTTCTGAAGGCAAAAGGGGGTCCAACCCGTTACTAGCATGGTGTACCTAATAAAGTGGCCGGTGAGTGTATATGTATATGTGTGTATGTGTGTATATATATATGTATATGTGTGTGTATATATATATATATATATATATATATATATATATATATATATATATATATATATATATTAGGAAATTATATCTATAGGGAAACTGCGGTCATTCCTGTAAGTTTGCTGTGATTTCCAAAACCACGGCTGTTTTGGAAATCACGGCGTGTCTGCAGACACCGAACTACTTAAACGTAATAATTGGAAAGGATGGACCGGCCTCCAAAGGGACAGCGAAAAATACCAGCGCTCACCCGGGTGGATGTAGAAGGCAACTTTATTTATTTAGCACGATTCATTCCGGGCTTTAAAAAAAATTCTTAAAAAATGAACATCATAAACATATTTCAGGATGTACAATGTATACAGTAAACATTCATATGTTCCACACAACCAAACCAGGTTAGCAGTTACCTGTCTAATTTTAATATTTTCCCTTTAATCAAGGGTATTACACCAGGATCGGCTCGGTGCCGTGTTCTTCTTTGTCATTCTAATTAAAAGTAAGAGATGTATTAATGGTGGCCCCAAGGTGGGTGGCCACCCCCTCTGCCCCCCACCCCACCTTCTAGTTATGCCTCTGCAAGAATTGTTTTATTATTCGGGTGTTAGTTGAGTGCTAAAAGATCTTTTTTAGTATTTGGCAATAATATTTGTGCCCAATTTATAAAAAATAGTCATAAATCAGAGTTGGGCATGTAGAGCTTGATTCACAATAAACAGTCCATTAGTATTCATTGGGCAGCCATTGTAGATCAGATTTCATTCCTCTCTAGAACATCACAAAGACCCTTTAGATGTTTAATGACTTCTTGTCGTGAGAGCAAAGTTTAATATTTCAGCGGAGAAGAATTTATTTGCACCCTCCTTAGCAATGCCTATAATACAGCCATGTATATGGCAGCCTGAGAAAAATACCCTTGTCACATTCATGTGTAAAATGCTGAATTAATTCCTCTTGCGCTCCTTTCCATTTCTTAATCAATTGGCCCTAACAATAGTCATTGGCTCAGAATTATAATCTCATTTACTTCTAGCCAAGAGGAATAATTTGAAATAAATGGAATTGTGCACCCTTTAAAACCTTTATAGAGGACAGGACCTTTGACTGTGAAAGTCTGATCTCGGTTTATGATTTTTAATTGTTCTGATTTTAGCAGGTTTTTCTTCCTTGCCAGACATTGGGTTTCCTTTGTAAATACCAATTAATGCTAATTTATCTCTTCTAAGAGCTTGGCATTGATGTAAATGTATATACCACTAGGAAAATGTCGGCATATATCAGCCCAAAGTCTGTTCTAATTTTTATATCTTCATATTTTAGATTTTTTTTATAGCTTTAAAGTAGATGTACTAAGGTTACCACACAGCTTTTTGATGCACATTGTCACATATTGACACACAAGTGGACCCGAAGAACGCAAACCTAGGCGCAAGTGTGGACCTAGCGTTACTTGCCAATTTTCATGAATTTGTCAGAGTTGTCCTTAAATTTTAGAAATCTTCTTCAAATCTGTCATGTCCCTACCTAAAAAGGGTGACGTTTAAGCAATCTCTAGCCAAAATGAGTTAGCCCTTCCCAGTTCAGAGTGGTCCCAGGAGCAAGATTTGCCTTGACTTTTACCAACTGAAATATTGGTATCTGTACTATATAGAGCCTATGGGTAGTAGGGCTGTTTTCTAGATAAACTAAGTTTTCTACTCTTGGACAGCTCCTTTTAAAGTCTGGACACATCCATGATGTGGCCACATCATAACATCTGTATTATATCGGCAACCTTCAGACCCATTGGGTCTAATAAAATTAACAAGGCTAAGTTTTGGAAACCTAGAGACAACCATAGATTGGCTTAGTGTTGTGGCTGTAAATGCAGCCTGAAATCAGGCTAAAATCTAACGTGAAAATACATATATAGAATACACTTTTGGCCTTTTTTTACTCTTTGGGATCTACCCCTGGCTTTTGACATAAAAACCATAAAAATGGGCTCTAAAATTGCATTTGTAATTTATTTATTTTATGTAGATTGTGAGCCCCATATAGGGATCACAATGTACTTTTTTTTTTTTTTCTATCAGTAATGGAAGGAAATTCACGCAAACACGCGGAGAACATACAAGCTCCTTGCAAATGTTGTTCCTGGCGGGGTGCGAACCCAGGGCTCCAGGGCTGAAGGGCTGCAGTGCTAACCACTGAGCCACCGCATTGCCCCTGCATTTGTAATTTTTACCCAATGGTGTTCCTTGCTTATATACTTATGGCATGTCAATTTATATGTTCTCAAAAAAGTGTGATTGGTGATCTCCAGCCATCAAAGGGGAGGAACCATTTGTGAAAAATGAAAAGGCCCATGGCAGTTTTCATGTTTGTTTATTTTAATCATGCGTACCTTATGTAGAATTTCAGAATTATTATTTTTTAAACTTTTTACTTTTATGATCCTGGGGGGGATTCCTGTGCACAAATCTGAAGCACAAGTACATTATTGTACTTTATTTCTGCTGTTATATCTTATAGGAAATGACCCTTGAAGAGCGAATGGTGATTATGGATCTGGCAAAGTGTGACTTTACAGAAATATTTAATTATCATAAAAAAATAACGGAGGAAAGGAAAAATCGCACCAAAGATGAAAAATTGGTAAATACATTATAGTATATAAAATTACACTTTACTAACCTAACTAAACCCTTTATCTGTAATCTTTTATACATTGAAAAGAAGTTCTGCAGATTCCTGACTGTGGTGTCACGCTGGCCATGGAAGTACCTACAATAGGCTGATGTCTACTGTATTCTACAGCACACTTTTCAGCTTTGTCGTGTATATTGGGACAGGGTTGCTTTGTAATCATTAGGACAAGGAATCCTAGGCAGAGTTGTTTTAGGTCATCATTACCATAGTATTACGTATCTCACTGTGCACACTGGAATATGCTGACCAGACTAGTGAAGCTCAATGCGAATGAACAATGACCCTACAGATTGTTTGGTTTCATGCAGTCCTAATGATTGCTCCCTATAAATAGAACTATTATCCCATAAATAATAAAACATTCCAATTACATATTTAACATGATAAATTAAGAATATTTCAGTTTTACCAGGTCAGACACGAACTGCTGGAACTTCTTGTTCTACAATCGCTCTTGTGTGTTGTTACCCGAGCCTGTTAACTAGACCCCTTTCAAAAGAAAGTAGGCAAAGCATGGCCATTCGCAAACCAAAGAAAGTGAACTTCAATTATCCATGTCACCATGATGCCATAGAGTCAGATTATAAAAGAATGTTTTTCTGCAATTTTTGTCTGACAGAAATAAACAGCAAAAAGTTGTGATTTATTTTTATTTCTCTTCTGGAAGATAAATGAGGCCCAGTTTTAAAGCGCCTGGATTTTGTGGATTTCACTTGGGATGATTAATTGCTTAGATCCCGGGCAGAGCAGATATCGGCAGCCTCTGTACACATTCTTGCCAGCGTTGCTAAAACTTGATGAACAGGAACACCTGTCACTTAATTCCTCTGCCTGTCTGCTGTACTCGACCATAAGTCTCAAAAGGGGAGAAATATCCGCAGAGGTCATTTCCAAAGAACCGGGGGTATTTAACAGCACTGCCACCCAGTTTACATTAATAGGCGAGGAATGGTTCTAATTAGAGATGAGCGAACAGTGTTCTATCGAACACATGTTCGATCGGATATCAGGGTGTTCGCCATGTTCGAATCGAATCGAACACCACGTGGTAAAGTGCGCCAAAATTCGATTCCCCTCCCACCTTCCCTGGCGCCTTTTTTGCACCAATAACAGCGCAGGGGAGGTGGGACAGGAACTACGACACTGGGGGCATTGAAAAAAATTGGAAAAAGTCATTGGCTGCCGAAATCAGGTGACCTCCATTTTAGACGAATAGTAGATTTCAAATCCGGGTCATATGAGAATGTGAACTTTGTGACTATGAGACAGGGATAGCTGTACAGGCAGGGATAGCTAGGGATAACCTTTATTTAGGGGGGAATGTTATTAAAAATAACTTTTTGGGGCTCTATCGGGTGTGTAATTGTGATTTTTGTGAGATAAACTTTTTCCCATAGGGATGCATTGGCCAACGCTGATTGGCTGAATTCCGTACTCTGGCCAATCAGTGCTGGCCAATGCATTCTATTAGCTTGATGAAGCAGAGTGTGCACAAGGGTTCAAGCGCACCCTCGGCTCTGATGTAGCAGAGCCGAGGCTGCACAAGGGTTCAAGCGCACCCTCGGCTCTGATGTAGGAGAGCCGAGGGTGCACTTGAACCCTTGTGCACCCTCAGCTCTGCTACATCAGAGCCGAGGGTGCGCTTGAACCCTTGTGCACACTCTGCTTCATCAAGCTAATAGAATGCATTGGCCAGCGCTGATTGGCCAATGTATTCTATTAGCCTGATGAAGTAGAGCTGAATGTGTGTGCTAAGCACACACATTCAGCTCTACTTCATCGGGCTAATAGAATGCATTGGCCAGCGCTGATTGGCCAGAGTACGGAACTCGACCAATCAGCGCTGGCTCTGCTGGAGGAGGCGGAGTCTAAGATCGCTCCACACCAGTCTCCATTCAGGTCCGACCTTAGACTCCGCCTCCTCCGGCAGAGCCAGCGCTGATTGGCCGAAGGCTGGCCAATGCATTCCTATGCGAATGCAGAGACTTAGCAGTGCTGAGTCAGTTTTGCTCAACTACACATCTGATGCACACTCGGCACTGCTACATCAGATGTAGCAATCTGATGTAGCAGAGCCGAGGGTGCACTAGAACCCCTGTGCAAACTCAGTTCACGCTAATAGAATGCATTGGCCAGCGCTGATTGGCCAATGCATTCTATTAGCCCGATGAAGTAGAGCTGAATGTGTGTGCTAAGCACACACATTCAGCACTGCTTCATCACGCCAATACAATGCATTAGCCAGTGCTGATTGGCCAGAGTACGGAATTCGGCCAATCAGCGCTGGCTCTGCTGGAGGAGGCGGAGTCTAAGGTCAGACCTGAATGGAGACTGGTGTGGAGCGATCTTAGACTCCGCCTCCTCCAGCAGAGCCAGCGCTGATTGGTCGAGTTCCGTACTCTGGCCAATCAGCGCTGGCCAATGCATTCTATTAGCCCGATGAAGTAGAGCTGAATGTGTGTGCTTAGCACACACATTCAGCTCTACTTCATCAGGCTAATAGAATACATTGGCCAATCAGCGCTGGCCAATGCATTCTATTAGCTTGATGAAGCAGAGTGTGCACAAGGGTTCAAGCGCACCCTCGGCTCTGATGTAGCAGAGCTGAGGGTGCACAAGGGTTCAAGTGCACCCTCGGCTCTCCTACATCAGAGCCGAGGGTGCGCTTGAACCCTTGTGCAGCCTCGGCTCTGCTACATCAGAGCCGAGGGTGCGCTTGAACCCTTGTGCACACTCTGCTTCATCAAGCTAATAGAATGCATTGGCCAGCACTGATTGGCCAGAGTACGGAATTCGGCCAATCAGCGCTGGCTCTGCTGGAGGAGGCGGAGTCTAAGATCGCTCCACACCAGTCTCCATTCAGGTCCGACCTTAGACTCCGCCTCCTCCAGCAGAGCCAGCGCTGATTGGCCGAATTCCGTACTCTGGCCAATCAGCACTGGCTAATGCATTGTATTGGCTTGATGAAGCAGTGCTGAATGTGTGTGCTTAGCACACACATTCAGCTCTACTTCATCGGGCTAATAGAATGCATTGGCCAGCGCTGATTGGCCGAATTCCGTACTCTGGCCAATCAGCACTGGCTAATGCATTGTATTGGCGTGATGAAGCAGTGCTGAATGTGTGTGCTTAGCACACACATTCAGCTCTACTTCATCGGGCTAATAGAATGCATTGGCCAATCAGCGCTGGCCAATGCATTCTATTAGCGTGAACTGAGTTTGCACAGGGGTTCTAGTGCACCCTCGGCTCTGCTACATCAGATTGCTACATCTGATGTAGCAGTGCCGAGTGTGCATCAGATGTGTAGTTGAGCAAAACTGACTCAGCACTGCTAAGTCTGCATTCGCATAGGAATGCATTGGCCAGCCTTCGGCCAATCAGCGCTGGCTCTGCCGGAGGAGGCGGAGTCTAAGGTCGGACCTGAATGGAGACTGGTGTGGAGCTATCTTAGACTCCGCCTCCTCCAGCAGAGCCAGCGCTGATTGGTCGAGTTCCGTACTCTGGCCAATCAGCACTGGCCAATGCATTTCTATGGGGAAAAGTTAGCTTGCGAAAATCGCAAACTGACAGGGATTTCCATGAAATAAAGTGACTTTTATGCCCCCAGACATGCTTCCCCTGCTGTCCCAGTGTCATTCCAGGGTGTTGGTATCATTTCCTGGGGTGTCATAGTGGACTTGGTGACCCTCCAGACACGAATTTGGGTTTCCCCCTTAACGAGTTTATGTTCCCCATAGACTATAATGGGGTTCGAAACCCATTCGAACACTCGAACAGTGAGCGGCTGTTCGAATCGAATTTCGAACCTCGAACATTTTAGTGTTCGCTCATCTCTAGTTCTAATGGAATGGTTAGCTTTATTCTGCACATAAGTTTGCATAGGAGCTGTATACACAAGGTATAGAATATTTTTAACCAAACCTATTTGCAAAATTGCTTTTTATTTTTATAGTAGATGAATTAGTCACAGTGCATATAGCTTTTCTGATTAAAATTCCACCATGGGGTTTGGGCCATCAGGGCACTATATTTTATCTAGATGATATCAATTTTTGAATTCCTCAAAGTTAAATTTTAAAAAATTCTTTCAGACCGCCATCATGCTGGTCTAATAGATGTCGGGCGTTTAGGATTTTACTACTCCTTCCCTTTTATTCTCTATGTGATTCTGCTTTTCACAGCATTTCCATTCTGCTGTATTTTATACTCTAGCCATATTTGCAACAGATTTATAGAAAAGAAAATCACTGTAAATATATTTGCTCCACACAAAGGGACACATGGGATGTTAAAGTTGTGGCTACTATGGGAGGGACGGTGCCAAATAGGAGATAGTTGTTAGGGAGAGGGGTATAAGGATCTTGAAGGTGATGAAAAGGTCCTCTTTAATAAAGTCCAGTTCCTTACATCATTTAATAGTTAATGCTCAACTGACTCTGGCACAGTTGGAATTTTTTCTCTAGCCTTGACTATTCCCAGGCAACCAATGCTGTTAGTTTTGGTGCCTGATATACTATTTAGAATCTGTACTGTCAGACAGGAGCAGACAAGGGGGTGATTCTGAGCTCTGACACTGGCTGCCTCTGATAGGAGCTCTGCATCATGCCCTCTGCCCGACACTGGCCTTTTGACGGTACAGAGCTTAAATAGCACATCAGGCACCAAAACTAACTGCACTTGTTGCTTGGGAATGATGGAGGCTAAAGAGAAAATTCCAGCTGTGCTGGAATAGGTGGAGCGGCGACTATTAACAAATGCCACAAGCTTAAGTAATAAAATAGTAAGCATTCTTGAAGTTTAATAAGAATCTTAGAGCTGCTGAAGGTATTCTGAGGACAGTAACTAATTTTAGACTTGAGGACCTTAAGAGGTCTGGATAATCAGGGCCCCATTATGTTTCTGCGCTACCAGGGGCTGATTGACTGTTTGTGGAGGAACATAAATAACCTCCACCTGCTGCTGAAGGTCCTGGACAATGTTTACTGCAACAGTGAAGAGGGATATACATAGAGAGAAATTGATTGATAGATATTGATTGATTGTTAACGCGTGGTAGGGAAAAGAACAAGTGTAATTGTATAGTAGAATGGAGAGAACACTGCAAGACCTTACCAGTATATTAGTATTAATACTAATAGTACTATGAAAGAAAATGACATTTTATAGAAGCAATCTGTCGCCGCTGGCTGTTTCTCCCTCCGTACTCCTCCTCCATGGCTACTTGAATTACAAGCCAAGCTAGTACTTACCTCAAAGTCCACTGTGATTAAGATTCAGGTATAAAAGAAGTTCTGTGGCAGCTGTGTAATAATCTCCCCGGCTCCTGACATAACTTTCAGAAACAAGGATGTCCATTTTCAATAGGAAAGCTTTATATTTTTTCGCTTTAAAATAGGTTTTGTAGCAGCAGGAGTTATTATAAGGCATATGGTATTCTTTACACTACAGCATTTACAATAGGGGACACATAATCTCATGAATGTGTATACCAGAGATGTAATGCAGTGGGTGCAGTTACATCTACCCTATCCTGTATGAGGGGGACCAAAGGACCATTTACCCCATGGGATAACTATAAATGCCACATGTAGGGGGAGTTCAAGGTTTTACATCAGGGCTAGAAGTTTTTCACTGTTATGTGTGTTTTTGTACACAACTACAGGGAGTGTAGATGTTGTAGAATCGCCCAGGCCAGAGTCCAAAAGACCCCTCTGCACCATATCAGGAGGTAGATAGATCATTGATCTGCTGTATTTTATGTATATGTTTATCTGTATATAGAAAACTATAATGAAATTGCTATTTATACACAAACATTTCCCAGAACAGAACTGATAATATAACAGAAAATCTACCTAGGTATGTAAATAGCCTGTAGCCTTCTTGTCCGCTAGTCAACAGTCAGTCTGTATCCTACTTGTAAAGGATGAGATTATACTAATAAATATATATTAGGGACTGGATGTTTATGCAGTTTCATGATATATTACTCAAGTTTTGCTGCAGACTGCTCAGATAGCTTTTTTTTCCCTTAGATATTAAAGTTACAAATCTTACTCTTATCTGATTTCTATCACTTGGCAGAAATTGAAGGAAGAAAATGCAAAGCTTGTCGAAGAATTTGGCTTCTGCGTCATGGATCACCACAGGGAACGGATTGCGAACTTTAAAATTGAGCCCCCAGGATTGTTCCGTGGAAGAGGTGACCACCCCAAACAGGGTATGTTGAAGAAGCGAATTCTCCCAGAAGACGTGATCATCAACTGCAGCAAGTATGTGGTGAAGTATATTAGTCTTTCTTCAATCAGATTTAGCATTGTCATGTTATATCTTACCTGCAATTGGACTTCTGTTCTTCAGGTCCGCTGGGGCACCCGAAGAACAGAAACCTAATCCATTTAAATAGCGGTTACCCGTAAAAACTTGAAGACTTCTGAGTTCACACTGAGTTTTTTGGTCAGGAATTTGGTCAGGAATCCGCCTCAAAATCAGCCTCCAAAAAAAGCCTTCCGATAGAACTCTTGCTTCTTTTTTCTGGGAGCCGGAAGAAACTGCTCCCGGAAAAATCTCCTGAGCGGCTCCCATTGATTTCAATGGATGCTGTCTTTTTGGTCAGGATTACGGATACGGCCTCAAAATCCTGACCAAAAAAACTCCATCTGAACTTAGCCTTATCTGACGAACAGTGGGTTCCTGAGTGACCTTAATACCCTAATAAAATATATATATTGTAAGCCAATGGCGGCCAAAATAATGGAGGGGGTGTACATCTTGCCCAGACTACTCAGGTGGGCAAGATGAGAGAGAGTCCAGGAATGACTTGTTCTCAGCAGATAGCTTTTGTCTTCTGAGCATTTTGTTACATGCTCAGTATTGGGCTGGATTTTTTAGGAATGACAGGTAGGATTGGCAGTGGGACCTGTCATTCCACACCTCGTCCAGTCCACACATTGTGGATGTTTCTGCAGCGTGTCAGCTGCTGTGGATTGTCGTCATCAGTGAGGTGTAAATGGTCAGCTCCAGCAGCAAGACTTCGGACAGAGCTGGGCTGCAGGGCCAGCTGGAAGGTCACACTGTGGGAGTTGTCTTGTACCATTCAATTTTGCTATTGAATCTGCTATTCTAGGTGAGGTAACCTATTTATGTGTTTAGTCAGAGCCTAGCCAGGCAGGGATTTATTTTGTATTGTTTTATTGTTTGTTTGTTTTTTCTTTTTGGTTGCTGCAATGTTTCTTGTGGAGTAAAAATAAAACTCTACCTTTTTGGACTAAAAATCTGGACTTGTGGGTCTATGCCACCCCACCAAGAAACCTCAGACCCTGACAATATATACAGGTAGACAATGGTTGCACATATTGTAATGATTAGAAGCATGGTTACCTGCAGTGAATACTTTCCATTGTGGCTGTAATACACTAATATGTGGCCATCTGAGGATTTTAGCTATGGACCTCTCCACATCTAGTGCAGTGGATATTGCACTGTCATCCTGACCACAGTGGCATCCTAATAAAGGAATCTGCCTATCGTAAAATGTACGCCAAACCTAAAACTCAACTATGACGGGTTTTGCCATTTTATCTTGTGATGAGGCCTCGGTTATAACCAATTAATGACTAAATGGTCAGTAAGTTAGTAATTATTATCCAGATATAGTTTTCAGATGTTTTCTCTGAGACCATCTGGATTAGTTCTCAATGGGTTAGTGGTATATCTGGGGCCCTTCTCAATGATGGAAAAGCAGCTAACTAACTAGGACAAAGTCTTCTTTAATTTGGCGCAAAAATCTAACCCATCTATGCTGTTGTCCATTCAGGAGGTGGTTGTTCAGCCGCTCGGTCACTTAGCCTGCTCTGTGGTACTTGTGATACTGGGCCTGTATGCATCATGTTGTAGAGCAGAGTGATATAGGTTTGTGGGAAAAGATTCAGTATAACCTGTTTCCCTATTATAAATCTCTTCTTTCTACACTTATAACTGTGTATACAGAGATGGCTGGCAATCATAGATAGGACCACCTCCTTGACTATTTCACATAGAGCAGAGGTTTTACTTGATAAATGACTGGTTATAATAAATTTTTCTCCCACAATTTATATTACTGTTCAGCTCCTTCTGCTTTATGACATGATGCCTGCACACTGAACTGCATTTTCCATGTGACCCTTTAAAGGTTATTAATAATGAGATATTAGCTATTGCTCATTGTGGCACCAATCTATCGCCCATAAAGCACTTGGGCACACACTGCCAACATCATGCCAGTTTCACCCTTTGATTTAAGATCTTTTCAGCATCAGAGTTGCAGAACATCTAGTCCTAACAAGATAGCCACACAAGGCTGATCAATATGCAAACACAATTATTCAGTAGTCTACAGGACAGCTAATAATCCTAATACAATTACAAGGTGTATCCTGTTTCAAGAACAATATTGACAAGACTACTCTTGAAATAAAATCTCTGAGGACTGCCGGATGTACTGAACGTCTCAGGCACATTCCATTAAAAGCTTGCCTCTTACTGACAGACCTTTGTATAACGTGAATTATTTTTTGGTTAGTGCTGCTTAATGCCTGGTTGGCTTAAAAATGAATTCTAAATAATGTTTTTCTACAGCAGGTAGAAAGCTATAGCTGTCGTTCTAAAAAGTACTATTGAAAATAGAGGGGATGCAGTCCTTTATCAGAAAGAGAAGAAAGTGCAATTAAATAACAGACTACAAAGAAACTTGAGTATGTGAGCACAGGCAGTTACTGTAAAGGAGTCTGGAAAGACCTCTGAATACTGAATCACAGCTGGATACTTTAGAAATCCTGGAATTCATATAAGTGGTTCAGTAATTATTGCCAATACAGCTACAATAGTTAGAAAATTAGTCGCCACCCCCATAGACCCGCACAACAGCAATGTGACTAACTTGTTCAGTGTCTGCATAATCCTCCGAAAAGCTCTGGCGTGTCAAAGGAGAAGGGTCGGCTGCTTCAGAACCAAGGACAGCTCCCATCTCATTAAAAGATCTTCCCTGCCAGGTTTATGGAAATGCTTCATCAATGTATAAATGTAAAGTTCTACAACTTTCTAATAAGCTTCTCGTTCCTGTTCCTCACCTTTTTCAAGATATTCTGCTGCAGTACTTTGCTGTCAGTGAATAAGAACATGTACATTTATAGCCAGCAAACCTGGTCCTGCTCATGTGGATACAGATTTATCAGTCTAACGTTAGACAATACTCTGTATTAAACTTGGTAGCAGCTGCACAGATTTCTGGGGCAATTTTTTACCATGTAGCACCATGTAGTGGTGTGTGGGTTGTTGGCTTCTGAAGTATTAGTTAGACTGCTCAGAGCATGCTTAGGTATGTGCAGGCGGTTCATCAGTAGTAATCGCTACTGGGCCCTGGAGGAGGAGGCCGCCAAAAGTCCCTCTGTTACATAAAATATACCAGTATTGGAATGGCATTAGGGCCCAGGAGGTGCAAGTTACACCTATGCGTGCAGGTAACACACTGGCCACAGAGCATGTGGTCATCAGATCCTGAACCTTTTTTTTTTTTTTTTTTTTTTTGTTTGTTTTTTTAAATTTTTGGGATTGACCTGTCAGTGGGTGAGTTGGGCCTGTGGAAAAACATGCTCTTTGTTCGCATTGTGGCGCTCAATCCTCTCCAAAAACTGTCCATATTCTGCCTCCCATTGTTTGCAATGCCTTAAAGTCCTTTCCAAAAGCCACTGTATGAACATACCCATGCCCCAACATCCAAATTTTCTAGTTTTTTTGTTTGAAAAGTATTATTCTCACTAGAGATGAGCGAGTAGTATTCGGTAATACTCGTATCGGTCGAATTCCATTGAATTCAATGCAAAAACCTCCTCATGCTCCTCGTCCTGCTACTTCCGGAACTTGGAGGATCCAATGTGTCGAACTTTGGTTTCCATGGAAACCGGAACAACATTCCTGTTTTTTCCCATAGACTATAATGTTATTCGATACTCGATCGAATACTACTCGCTCATCTCTAATTCTCACATGGCACGGATGCCTGCCCTTGAGTTTTGCAACATGGTTTTATCAAAGGGAGCCTTGACAATATGTAAAGTTATCAACTCTAGCTTTCAGTTTTCTGGTACAGGTAAGCAGACACCTGTTAGCCTTGTGGTATAGTGCACAAAAGATAACACTGATCTATTAAAGGAACACTCATGGATTTTTTGACTAAGATTATCTGAATGACCATCCTCTCAATAGTAATAAATGTCTACCCACAGTGCCTTATTCACCTTCTCCAATAAATGGCATGCTCACAGTGTGACCTCTTCTATTTCTCTTATGATCTGCTTACTATAGTCCCCCTCTCTCAAATGCTGCACATAGTTCCCCCCGCAGTCAGGTTACCATGCCTCCATAACCCTTCTCAGTGTTATCAGTATCTTTCAGGACCTCTATTGACCTCCTCACAGCCTCAGGTCCTCCAAGGTCCATTTTGGTATTAGTGCTGCAATGTTTAGCAGAAACTGTATCCAGAAATGGTAAGGGTCCTAGATGTGGGTTCAATTACCAGACATGGGTGACTCCATCAGCAATAGAAGATTTAGCAGATTTTTTATTTTTTTTTTTGTTCTAAAGCAGAAACAATTGATATAGGGCCTGTCTTTAGCGATTTTCCACTGCATGTGTGTAACATTTGATAACTCAGTGTTAACTTTTTTTTCCCCACTTTAAAGGGGCTTTTAATAAGGTCACCTATATTTTAGTTTCAGATTGTGATTATTAATACTGACTCATAGAGATTATTATGGCTTGGTTGCTTCCCCCTCTGTTGGGCTCAGTGTCTTCTAGATGTTGTCTACAGATAAACTATATATCCTTAGGTAGTCTACCTAAAAGTTGGATTGGCACTAGGCACAGCATCCCCATTGAATGACAGTAGCATGGTATAGGTGTCTGCTGGCCATGGGGTTTGCAAATTGCTAAGAATTGGTCAAAATATGCCCAGGTTGTTGCTGAACTACAGGGTAAAACTTTCTTCCAGGCAAGTTTCAGACAGCCATAACATTGTTGCATTTTAGTGTCTGCACATGCTTTGCTTAGACACTGGATTCTATGGAGATCTAACTTCACTTCGATATATCAGTTGGTGAGCATCAGTAACTACAATAGGAAGCCCTGGTGCTTCCTTGCAGTATCCCTTTTAATGATGCATACAACTAATTAAAATAATATCTAGAACTATGCTATTGGTACTAAGCCTGCCACCATTTATACAAACAATTTTCATATAGGAATATACAAAACAAATTTAATATAACTGTAATATAACTTATTACATAGTAATTACAAGTAACTGTAATATATATATATATATATATATATATATATATATATATATATATATATATATATATATATATATTATTATTATTAAAGAAAAATGTTTCTTTCAATTTATCGGGCTGATCCACCCCCTTCACGCCATCGGCTATCACTAATAGAGTGGATATGGACTGTCAGGGAGTGGGGGGATGCAGCTGCTGTTAGTTCTAGTAGGCTCAGCTAGTATGATCACTTTCTAGCCTGCAGCAGCCTTCATAGATGTATGTGAGGTTAAGAGTCTGCATCTGCTCTTTAGATATGGGTTCCATTAGTGATAAGAGACTGATATATATCTTATTAAAAGAATACTTCTGTCTCCGTTTATCATGGCGCTTTTCTTCTGCTTCCCTCCATTCAAAGTTTCTTCTAGTCACCTTTCCAGTCACTTATGAAAAGTTGTTTTCTAATGAAAGCTACACTTAAAGACTCTCCTTTCTTTTTCTGTGAAATACAAGCCGATGAGACACATTGTAGTGGTGTGAAATCCACTAACTCCCAAGGACAGTGCGTGTGACTATGGGCTTTCTGCTTACCGCGTGCTGTGCTCTGCCTGCTGAGTATGGTCTTAAATGGGATTAGTGCACTGCTTGTCTCTCTGACCTGTGATGTCAAAACATCTCACATTGAAGACAGGACAGTTAGGCAAATTAGAAAGATTTTGTTACTTGCAGGGAACAGCAGGAAGGTACAGAAACTGCAGACAAGGGGATTACACAGAGAAAGCTCAGTTCCAAGTAAAGTATCCTCAGCAGGAATATAATCCAATTCAACACTCCGACCAGGTTTAGCATGCTTGGTATTTCAAAGATTATTTTAAAAGGCGACTGAAACCCACTATATGACATGCCTATCTTATCAAAGGCTGCCAGTTACTAAGCTGTGCTCAAGATGCTTCAGTCTTCAATGTCTGGTGCATTCATAAAGGGTTATACATTTGAGAAAAAAGGCTGCCTTCTTCCAGGAACAGCGCCACTCTTGTCTGTAGGTTGTGTCTGCTTTTGCAGCTCAATCCAATTCAAGTCTGAAGGCCTGAGCAATAGCGAACACATTCTATAGAAATGACTGGTAATGGGTTTTTTTCTAATCCTGGATAATGCGTTTATAGGGACCACTCCTGTGTACGGTATATATAACCTAGAAGTAAAAATGTGCTTTACACCAAAATATACACAGGTGAAACAGTTTTCATTAAATCTTGGTTAAAAAGATTGGATGAACATGGATCCATTCGATGGCCTACAATGATGTTCTGAGAACAAACAGCAAAATATACAAAGCTATGCAGCTAATGCATGCCCCATGTGCTAGAGTACATGCCCATATTATGGTGCTGAGACCACTAGATGGCAGTCACCCTAATGCACATTAAAGTGCAGTTGTCTTCATCGTTGGTATACGTTTGGGCTGTGTTGGTTTGTCTCATAATCAGTTAACGTCTCTATATATGGCTTAGGGTACATTAGGATAGAAGTCGCTTTCTCTACTAGGAACCCCAGCTCACCACCATTGGATGATAATAGGTGGTATGTATTTGATGCTATGTTTTCTGCACCGCTGACTAATCCCTACTCCAGGATGCGCCGTACTAATCACATATAATACATTTACAGTATGATGCTACCAGCTCTTTGGTACAGCAAGAAGATTTTGCATGATCAGGTACGGCACATCACTTAAGTGAGACTTAATGGTAAAATTCTGCAGCCTTTAGGGCATTGCGCACTCATTCCCTTCCTCCTTCTATGAAGCAGTAACATATATGTTGTTCATTCCTGTAAAGCTTTGTCATTCCCAATTTAGGGAAAAATGGCAACTGTTGTAGTAGCGCCTCCGATTGGCCAACATTCCCTCGCTGCTAGAGATGGTAAAAGTCATCTGATAAATGCTGCTATAATATATGGGAGCAGCTTGACACAAAGCATCAGAAATAATTCCATGATTCAGCTGTGGTGTACAGGCAGACTGTAGTGTCATTATGGGCTTTGATTCTGGAAATGCAGAGATGGAGGAAAAGCTGAGTAACTATAGCAAAGTATTGATGGCGGAGATTAACCAGACAGCTACTTCTGAAATCCAGATCAGATCTATAAGCAGCCTGGATGTGAGAACTGTAACACGAACTATAGAGTCTGGGGTATGAGGGGGGGTCAGGGAGATCTAGTTACATTTTAAATGAGATTGTTCTCTGCCATGTAATCTTATATAATGTCCAAAAATCGAATTTGTCAATGAATGATTGTTGCTTTCTGTTCCAAATGTGTGCAATCATTACTATGGGTACAGAAGTGCAAGAATCAGTCTTACAAAAGGAATAAAAAGGGGGACTGATGGGGACCCCAAAGTTATCAGAATGTTTGTGCCACTATAGCATGTGAGCATAACCGTATAATTCCAAGTCAATGAAACATCGGGAATATCTAACCAGTTAAGGGGCAAGAGGGGCGAATTTTGGCGCTTAATCCACGTCAGAATCCTCCCCCTCACAATAGAGGTCTATGTAGACCGCCATCTTCCTTTTTTCCGTGAGCAATATGTTCCTGCTCACAGAAAAAGAAGGGAGCTGCCCTTTCTTCAGGCACATTCCACGGCTGATTCATCCACGGAGCCCGCCTTTTGGCAGCACCCTCCAGACTAAGCCCATTCATTTGTGCCTACTCCAGAGCAGGAAGCTGCGACTGTTGGAAGCCGCGACAGTCGCATTTTGGTCCTATTCTGACACAGCTTCCCGCCTCAAAATCAGAACCAAAATGTGCGGTGCTTATCCCCGTGTGAACTAGCCCTAAGATGTGGTCGCAGTGTTCCAGCTACACAACATGGCCACAGTCAGTGATGGGGTTGCAGCACTAACTGAATAGGGGTGTTCGATTATTATTAACCACGCAGTAACTTGCAACTAGTAAAGCTAGGGTTGGGTTTACATGGTGCTGCTTTGGTGAATAACTGCATGCAGTCTTTAATTGAAATAATGTCTAGCACATATGTATTTTCTCTGTATACTAGTTAACAGTAAACCAATTTAATGGATGTTGCCATACAGGTGAAATGTAGAGTAATATGTGCAAGACTGTACTACAATTTAAAAACTGCACACAGTTCTTCAGCAAAAGAAAAAAAACTCCGTATTATCCCATCCTAATAGGGAGCCGATGCTGATCAGTTAGTCCTTTGTCTTCATTGAAAGCATCAGCGGCCCTGGCGTGGACTGTGGCCCTAGCGTGGACTATGGCTGTGGCATGGATGCCTCACTCTGTGGCAGCAGTTTTAGCCTGGGTTCACACTGCTTTTTATCATCAATATCTTCATGTTTTTAATGCCATAATGAGCAGCACATTTTACTGTACACTTCAGTTTAGTAACACATTTTGCTTTGCCAGTAAACAAGATGTTTTCAATTTGACGGCGATTAGATTTAAGGGCGCCCGTGAGGCAAGTACAATTAAAAACGCATGAAAATACATGAGAAAAATCCATGTAAAAGGGCACATTCTCCTTTTATTCAATGAACATTTGTTTTTTACCTGCATTTTTCAAATGGCTTTTCATGCGTCTTTAAAGGTACCTGAAAAGCACATTGTATAAGGGCATCTAATACATAGTGCATTATCTATAACCCCTAGTTACTAAATCCTTGGTTACCTTAAGCTTTTTATTTGCATTTTAAAATCTTTCAGCCTGAAATGGGAACCTTCAGAATTGCAGAATCCTGCTCTCCATTACCGCGATAATAATAAAGCGAGCAGATCCATCATTGCGCCATTTCATGTACAACACTGCCACCTGCAGGGGGATTTATTTAGCAGAAAAGGACAATAAAGTCTAATACAATAGACCAAACTATTTTTTTTCGTTATATAACTCATTTCTTACTCCTTCAACCAGATCGTGAACTTGTGACCCGCCAGGTAATTCACAATTCACTTGCTTCTTGGTCTGAACTTCCGACACACCGCTCTGAGCTGCAAGGTTGAATTTGTTTGAAATTGCGGTTCTTGTGTTCTGTGGAGATTTAATAACCTGTGATACGATTGAAAGATTACATTATGGACTGTGAAGCATCGGTCCTGTTTCATTTAGATAAAGGGAATGTTTATCTTTACAGTTAAGGTGAACATTTGGCAAATTCTTTCAGCTCCCGGTGTATATTACATTTCCTGTGCGCTCAATAAGAGCTTTAAGGTGAGCTATTTCCAGCAGAGCAGGATCTTGGACATCAAGCACCCTTTGACCCAGTATGATATAGAATGTGAAACGCAAGGCTCCAAAGCCGTGTGCATGGAGGTTATATATTGTAACCATAACATGTCTCTCCACAGTTCTGCATCCGGCTCGGTTCACACTATCATTATTTAATGTCCGTTGCTCTCATCCGTCACAGGATCAATGGACGTTAAATAACAGATGCAGATGGAGCTGCCTCCATAGAGTGTCCGTCTGCATTCACCTAAACGCAAAAAACCTGACAACCTTTCTTCCATCGTGTTGTTTTACTTTTCTGATAGCAGAAAAAGTCCAAATTAAACTTAACAGAAGACAGTGTCCTTCATGTTTTTTACATTAGAGCCAATGGAAGATGGGAAGGGGTTCTGCGTCTGCTACTCAGCTACCGTTAATGTCCATTGCTGTCATCTTATGACAGATAACGGCAACAGACATTAATAACGGTAGTGTGTACATAGCCTTTTATAAGTCACTTGTTCCATTACTAGCAGATTCTGTAAATCTAATACTTTGTATGGAATTGGACATGTACAATGTGGTCCTATAGACATTATAGGGGTTCTATTAAAGAGGAAGTTTCATGACCTCATCGAGGTGCGGTATTATATACTGCTAGAAAGCTGAGAGTTGAGAGTTCAGTGAGCTGAAACTGTGCTGGAGATATTGGTGCCTTTTAATTTTTAATTATTTTTTTTTTTTTTTAATTAACTGCACTGATATCTCCCCACTGCCAGAAGGGCGGGCCTTACACTCTAGCACCATCCCTGGGCTGTGAGGAACGCCCCTCCCCTCCAACTGTACTTTTTTACCTACCCTTCTATTGCAATGATGATTGTATTGCCTTGTATTGTATTGTGCTGATGCTGAGCTGTATGAAACTCCCCCGCTGACAATACAAGGCTATGAGAAGAATACAGTTGGGAGGGGGATGGGGGTCATTCCTCACAGTTCATTGTTGATGCTAGGTTGTAAGGCCCAACCTTCTGACAGTGGGGAGATATCAGCACTGATATCTCCAGCATTGAAGCACATCCCAGGAACCCTACAGTGCACTGAATTCAGTGTACTGTTGGATTTCTAGTGGAATGTAATACTGCACATCAATGAAGACATGAATTGTCCTCTTTCTCTGCCAGTTTACAAAATCATAATGTGGCTGTGTATGAGGCTTGGCTTCTGCAATAAATCTCCATATAATTTTTGTAATATATTTTAAGTTGTAGATCTAGGTTTGAAGTGCCTGCATGGTCATATATGTCACTGTATATCATCTAATACCTTTTGATATAAAATATTGCGATGTTCACATACAATGTACGTATCACAATTATAACCCCCACAATACATGTATGTAGACTCCTTTTAAACTGGATGTCCAGGATTACGAAGAAGTTTTTCTCCCATAAACAGCACCACACTTGACCACAGGTTGTGTTGTAACTCTGCTCTATAGATGTAAATGGACCTTATTTACAATATCACACGCCACCCATGGATGGGTATGGCACGGTTTTGGAGAAAAGGCAAACATACTTTTTTGTAATCCTGTAAAAACCTTAAATGTAGATTCTTGTTCATCTATTAGTGTTTGGTTCATTGAATTTTTTTTGTGTGTGTATTTGTTTTTTTTAAATTTTGCCTCCCCTTTAATCTAGAGACTCAAAAATTCCAGCGCCTCCTAGTGGTCATAAATGGAAAGAAGTCCGACATGACAACACTGTTACTTGGTTGGCTTCCTGGACTGAAAACGTGCAGGGATCAGTGAAATATGTAATGCTGAATGCAAATTCCAAGCTGAAGGTAAGAAACCTCTTATAACTTACTCTGTGCTGGAGTTTGCTGGACATATGCCAGGATGACCTCTGCTACTGGGTGGTGATGCCATACTTCTCATCATCCTGCTCCATTCATTATCTTGGTTACCGGTGCTCAGTTTACATCCGCACACATAAATTAGTCCGGCCAGGGGACAATGATTATTAATCGTGCAGGATTTCAGAGGGGAAAGCTGTGTACTGGGAGGACAAAAGGCATCCTGGGATGTTCTTAACTTTTATCTGGTTATCAACATCTTGACATCTTGAAGACTGAATTAAGGAGCTTTCAATAAACTTCTAAAGTATCTTACTGTTAGATTACTCTGTAGTCCCAAGAGCTGACACCTAGAATACAATGCGAGTAGCAGGGAAAGGAGCGCAATTTCAAAATATCACTTTTCAACACTTTAAGCCTGACATCTCTTTAGGATAGGCTGTGCACGTACAGCTGATGGGGTCTAAACCCTGTGAAATCACCACTGATCAGTAGAACCAATGAACCTCAAACATTTGCATACAAGTGTGGATGGTACTGCAGCTTAGTCCCATTCACTTCAGTGAGCGAGCACTAGGTTCACACTAGCGTTCATGTTTCTGCCCTTGGGGACCAGAAAAATGGAAATCCTATTCGCTTAAACAGCAGTTAGGCGTAAACCCATGGACCCCAAATAATATAATTGGGCCCCCTGGGTTTCCATCTGGTTTCTGATAAAAATGGCAGAGAGAAGGGTCCTCCTTGCAGGACTTTTTTCTCTACAGACGTTAAGCCGAATGAGGGACGGAGTCTCGTACTGACACTCAAACACTAGTGTGAACCTAGCGTAAGCTGTAGTATCAGCTACAGATGGTATCGCTGCTCAGTCCCATTCATTTCAGTGAGCTAAGTTGCAGTACCAGCTACAACAGCTATACAACCAGCCTAATTTATGGATG
Source organism: Leptodactylus fuscus (assembly GCF_031893055.1). Lineage (NCBI taxonomy): Eukaryota > Metazoa > Chordata > Amphibia > Anura > Leptodactylidae > Leptodactylus > Leptodactylus fuscus. Next base: position 64,017,813 of record NC_134271.1, read on the forward strand.
AACAATGTAGGGACTCTCATGTTCCACTCCTACAGATCTAACACTGATGGCCTATCCTAAGGATAAGGCATCAATATAAAATCTTGGAACCCCCCCACCCTTTAATATAAAGCTTTAACTACTGTAGAACTGCAAATCTCAGCATGCTCTGCAGACCTGTAAACTGCCACAAGGCCACAATGTTCACACCTTTGTGGAAGAGAGTACAGCTCTGCATTGTATGGGACTGAAAGGCATGCTCATGCTAACCTGTAGACAAGGGTATGGATAGGGGTGCTTTGTAGCTTACTGGGTTTTTTTTACATGCAGAGTTACCATTAACTCTTACACTACACTGAATCTTATCTCAGGCAAAATACTCCCATTTCCATTTTATAGCTCCTAGAAATTAGATTTTACTACCCAGGGCTTTGCTGTGCCCCGCTCCACACATCGGCGCTTCCTATGTTCAGCAGAGCACATTCAGTTCATTTCTAGGCCCGTTGGGATCTATAGATTGAAAATGAAGTCATATTTTCAATCTGCAGCCAAACACTAACATTTGCTGAGAAGGGTTCAAATATTCCCCAGCCAAATAACTGCAAATATAGTCTCATTTACCAGGAGAGCAGGCGCGTGCACTCTTGTGGGACCTCCTAAGCATGTATTTAAGGGGTGAAGATGTAATAGGAATTTGGTTTAATGGTACAGGGGATTGCCGCAAGTTCTGTACTGCTGAATAGCTAGAGGGGGTGCAGGTTATAACTGGGACCTTATACATAGGGGGGCCCACATAAGATAACGTCAAGGTGCAGTGACCTAAATACACAATGATATAATCCCTAGGAAAAAACACATCATTATAGAAGAGTGTTGGCCACAGCTCTATGTATATACTTCTTAAATATGGCTTGCATTTTATATTGATACAAATAGCAGAACTTTTGCTTAAAAAGGCACCAAACCCTTGTATACTCTCTTTATATGCAGACTATTGCTTCCTGTTGTCAGCTGTAGAACTGATAGATCAAACCCACAGCGCTTATTGCAGTCTTAAAAATGTCAGAAATCCTTTAGCATGTGCCTAGAGATTCTTGTGTCCAACCTCCTCTGCACAGATCATTCCAGGGTTTTATGTGTCTTGGCATGCTGTAACCCTGGGCCTGTTCGCCTCTCAATATTTGATGAATGGCTTCGCCCTCTGTATATGGGTGCAGGTGCCATACATCTGACACTTGTACCGAAGTGGTGCAGCAGTAGATTAGACCATGCCATGGCTGCAGCTGATGGATATTGTGAGCAGTAGCCATCTGAGGTGCAATGTGCTGTTGTTTTATTACCACTCACAAGTGCCCATTTCTCATAATTAGAGTAAATCTCGGCAGGAAAAAAGCAGTGAATTAAGTCAGGGAATGAGCAGAACTGGCTCCAGTCATTGGCAGCCTTGGAAAGCTTTGATTTTTGCTTTACTACAGGTAATAAAAATGGAAAAACATTTGTGAAGATCGTTCTGAACCGCTGTCAAGTGACAATAAATAGGGAGTCAAGAGAGAGAGCAAAGGGCAACCCGGAATCTAGTGCCAGGCTTCTGGGTTTAGGTAGTCATTGTATAATTTCTTAAAACAGACTAGGTAGAAGACATGATTTTTAATTTTTTTTTCCATTCACACTGAGTAAACGTGCGTGTATTTACGCGCGTGTATTTTTGCAAAATACACGTGTAAAGACTCCCATTGCCTTCAATGACATTTTACAGGCGTATTTTTACAGGCGTATTTTTACACGTGTAAAAAAATATCATTGTAGTCAATGGGATAGCAAAATTTACAAGTGTAATTTTACTCTACAAAATAAGCTAGCGTTTACTCAGTGTGAACTTCACACTACGTAAATGGCAGCTTATTCTGAACGTAAAACAAGTTCAGAATAAGCGGCGTATAAAGCAGTTCCATTCATTTCTATGGGAGCCGGCATACGAGCGCTCCCCATAGAAATGAATGGGCTGCTTTTTTCACTACGAGCACTCCCATTGAAGTGAATGGGATGTGCTCGCGTGTACGGCTCAGCATGAGCAGAGCTAGCCATACACGCCAGCACATCCCATTCACTTCAATGGGAGTGCTCGTAGTGAAAAAAGCAGCCCATTCATTTCTATGGGGAGCGCTCGTATGCCGGCTCCCATAGAAATGAATGGAACTGCTTTATACGCCGCTTATTCTGAACTTGTTTTACGTTCAGAATAAGCTGCCGTTTACGTAGTGTGAACTCACCCTAAGGGCCTAGTCACACGGAGTAAACAGGCGCGCAATGCGCCGCGTTTACGGGACGTTTGCGCCGCGATTTTGACGGTGCAGGTTTGCGGTCGCGTTAGCGCCGCGTAAACGCGCGTTAACGCGACCGCAAACATGCACCGTCGAAATCGCGGCGCTAATGTCCCGTAAACACGGCACATTGCGTGCTGCTTTTACTCCGTGTGAATAGGCCCTTAGACATCACAATGTCATTCCAGCTTGTAGAACACACAGCTGCAATTTTAGGGGTACATGAGCTTGGCAGGGGGCAGCTCTACCCTTTATAAATAGCCAGAGGAGAGTAACTGTGATTCACTCCTGGAAGATGACAAGCAATTGAAGGAAGGGAGAGAGTTAAAGACTTACATGTACGGGGAAATATGTGAAGGTTATGAAGAGACACTTTAAGGAAATAGGATCAATGGTGGAAAAGGAAAAAACTATTTTTTAGCATGTATATGTTCTGTAGCTCATGAGGACAGTTGGTTCCTATGTGTTACCATTGGGAACTACAACTGCAGGGCACTAAATACACGAACTATAAGATTTTATCCAATATTCTTTCCAGCACCTGTATGTATCAACGCCAGATTACCCAACTGGTCCTACAATGTACCCCACTATCCACACCTTCACCTCCCCAGACCTAAATTTAGAAATTCACGAAGCCCTTTATGAAGATGGTCCATAAAATTAGCATCTACAAGATACTTTAGAAATTTTCCTACACACTACCATTAAGCTCTGTGTTTGGAAATATTTGTTTTTGTGTAAATTTCTCTTAATCCAAGGGCGAAAAAGACTGGGAAAAATATGAAGTGGCCAGAAAGCTGAAGAATCATGTGGACAAAATTAGGAGAACATATCGGGAGGACTTCAAGTCAAAAGAGATGAGGATACGACAGAGGGCAGTAGCTCTATATTTTATTGACAAGGTACAAGATTTTCTATTTACTTTCAGACTTAATTCCACTTAGACAAAATTTTACTACTAGTAGAAGACTGTCCTATAGTTGTTGCTGTAGTACAGGGCACCATCTTCACGTCTGATACTCGATTGCATTGAATAGGTAGAGGTAAACACGAATGTTCTGTTTATTACATGTATAGATAATGCAGTCACAAATGCAAGTTCTGGGTAGTAGAAGGTACCAGAAGTGTGGACTAAGCTGGAAAGACACAGACTATTGACAAAATAGAGTTCCCCTTTAATTTTATGTTGACGGCTTTGTACTGTCACCCCCCTCAGCTGGCTCTGAGAGCAGGTAATGAAAAGGAAGAAGGAGAGACGGCAGACACCGTAGGTTGTTGTTCATTGAGAGTCGAGCACATTAAACTTTACCCAGAACTTAATGGAGAGAAACATGTGGTCGAGTTTGACTTCCTGGGTAAAGACTCCATCCGGTATTACAACAAGGTTCCAGTGGAAAAAAAGGTAAATCCATCCAAATATCCAAACCTAACATTTACATTGTAACATTAGGTTGTCAGCTCTAACATCTATCACAGGTATAATCTTGTATATCGATTTCCAATCTTCTCAACCACGTAGCAGCCTGGTGTGCCCCTACATTGGAATCAGTGGTTAACTAGGAATTTCCCCAGTTCTTTCATTTCCTATGGGGTTCTAAAGGACTTGATCCCAAGGAGTAACCTTTACTGCCTTTGGTCTCCAGCCAGTTCATTGTCCTAGAAAAAAGGGACTTTAACATTAACATCTTCACTATTCAGGCATTTTAGAATTGGAATACTAACTTGTGTGGAAGGGGACTAAATGAAGGCAGTGGGTGAGTAGGGGGGGGCGTCATTGATGGCAGTATTGGGATGTAAATATTAGGGTTAAAAGGATAGAAATATATTTATTTCTATATAGTTCTATTATTTTATTTTTCTTATGGGATCTGGGTCCCTCATGGTATCTGGGGGATCAAAATGCTTTGTTCCCAGAGTCCCATTCTCTGTCACCCTGAACCTTGGGCATGGCCCACCTCAGGTGCTTGTTGAATGACTTTCTGATGCAATTTCTTTTTCAGGTATTTAAAAACCTGCAACTATTTATGGAGAATAAGCAGGAAGGAGATGATCTCTTTGACAGACTGAACGTAAGTGTATTAACCCCTGTAGACTCCTCTCCGAGGATACTGATTAACAGAGATCTATTAAAACTGGCAGCTCTTGGCCACTTTATTGTCACCAGCTGGTATAAGGCGTCCCATTGAAAGGGAATAGTTGTTGCCAATTTTTGCCATTATCTCACCTCGTGGAAGGGTTAGTGGACAGTATGGGGGACTGAAACTTTGCCATGCCTATGATAAAACCTAAAGAGACTGCAAAATAGTAGTCACTGAATGTCTGTACCGCAGATCTGTAATAAATGTGAGGCTTCACTGATACAGGGAACAAGGAGCGGGTGTCATTGCTGCTCAGAGATAATCGCATGTGGCAGTCATCCAAATTCAGGGAAATATGCTTTGTTCTGCAAATTAATTTAGTTGTCCTCCTGGTGTGTGAGAAATGTACAATTGGCGCACAGACCGGAGACACAGATAAGTTGGTGTGTAATGTGTAGAATGGACCTTTTCATCATGCCATTATTTTGTGCTTTAAGAGCTGTCTGGCTCCCCTGTGTTGACCACTTTCTTTACTCCTTGCCAAAGCCTCCTTGGTACATTTATAAAAGAGGAGGGTGAAGAAAACAAGAACAAGGAGATAGAAAGGTATTAAAGGGATTCTATCATCAGAATCCCATTTTTAGCTAAACCCACATCGGAATAGCCTTAAGAAAGGCTATTCTTCCCCTACCTTTAGATGTCTTCTCTGTTGTGCCGTTCGATAAATATTCCTGGTTTCTTCATTATGGTATTGAGTTCTCTCGCAGCACTGGGGGCGGTCCCCTGCACTCAAACAGTACTGGGGGCATCCCCTGTCCTGTGAGAAAATTCTCCAGTGGCCCCTTGTTCTTGTTCTCCGTCTCCGCCTCTTCTCTCCTGTTTGGCTACAGGAAAATGGCTGACGGACAATCTCATTACCATAATGAAGAAACCAGGAATATATACCAAACAGTGGTGCGGAGAAGACTTCTAAAGGTAGGGGAAGAATAGTCTTTCTGAAAGCTAGTCCGACATGGGTTTAGCTAAATACAGGATTGTAATGATAAAATCCCTTTAAAACAATCATCTGCAACATTAAAAGAAGACCTTTTACCACTTGCTCCAACTTACTTAAACCTCCAATAGATGCCACTCCACTGATTCTGACATATATGGAACATTTATCTAACCTTCACTGTTCCCCAATAAAGTTATTTTCAGCACAGTTATACTCTATCAGGCGGGTGGTCCTGAAGTGGAGCAGACACGGGGACTTACATTTTGTAACATTAGATAGCAGAATTGGGCTGAAACTAACAAATGTTTAATAATGGTAGAAACTAGAGGAAAAAAATGAGTGGATCGGCACCTACTGAAGGATGCAGAGTGTTGATGGGGATTGAGGTGGTGTAAGGTCCACTTTAAGTGCTATGATTTTTGCAAAACTATAGCCCTCAGCTTGTCCACAGGCTTTACAACACCTGGAGAGCCACAGATTGGGGAACACGGTCTCTGAGGAATTTGGTGCAAACTAGATTTATGAATCGCTGAAAGTTCATGGAAGGAAAATTCTTTTAATATTAGAGCCAATAAAATGAACATAACCACGTATGAAGATTCTAAAAGCGACTGGTGGGTAACAGCAGGCAATATCCTAGTGAAAACTGTAACTTACTCATAGAGAAGGGAAAGCAAAGAGGTAATGATAAGGACAGTAGTACACAGTGTCGAACTGAGGTGTCTAGGGCCCACCATCAGGACCCCTGCAGATCAGCGATACCGATACATGACGGCTAAAGGTAATAACCTATTGGGAGCCATGCTGCTCACCCGCCATACAGTGTGCACCACTGCACTACCTAAACCCACTGCTACACACTGTATGGTAAGTGAGCAGCGTGACTCCTAATATTGTTACCATTATCTGTAGCCATGCTGTCCTGGAAACTGATCTGCAGAGACCCAGGCTGTTGTATAATCACAGATGTAATATTGATGGCCTATCCTAAGGACAGGCCATTAATATTAGATGGATAAATGCTTTTAAGATTTGTTCAGGAATTGGAGCAACCCATATGCTGGGCGGGAGGAGTAAAATAAAAACTAAATAAATAAAAAGCACACTCATCTGTCCCCGGCACTCCATTGTCCGCCACCAGTGTCCATTCAGTCTCATGCTGGCACCTTCATGCTGGGAGTCCTGCACCACATATAATCACTGAGACCAATTAGGTACAGGATTTCCAGAAATGAGTCGCCGCCATGAGACCAAATAGACACAGAGCGGGGACAACAGGGTGCTGGGGACAGGTGAGAAGGCTTTTTGTTTTCTTTTTTTTATTTCTACACCTCTCTGGTGGTCGCCACAGTGATCGCTCCAGTTTGTGGACAACCTCTTTAGGCTAAAGCCCCACACTGCAGAAACAGTGTTTCTTGGCTGCAGCAGAAAGGAAAATTGATGTGTTTGACTGAATTTCATTCACTTTACTTGTTTTGTAAAAGTGAGGGCTTCCCGCTTCAAAATCAGCACCAAAATACGCTCCCCTTGCCCCGTGTAAACTAGGCCTTACCTCATCCACACATTGCAGGAAAAAAAGATGTGGAAGATGCTGCAAATTCTAAAATGCTTGGCTTCTAAAAACATGGCAGGGGAATTGTAGCTGCGTAATTGTCCCACAGCAAAAAAGTGCTGCGGGAAAACACCCGTCAGCAACGCATCCAACTCCACAGAGGTTTCCTCTGAGGACTTTCTGCTTCCTTTATACCTAGAGGGACACCGCTGGTGTTTCTGTAGGTATAAGTGACATGCTGCAATTTCTAAAACCACAAGAGTTGCGTGTATTTTTCTGCAATGTGTGGATGGAATTGCACACACTATATACCTACATACTGATAGATATACATTCATATATACTCATATATATATATATATATATATATATATATATATATATATATATATATATATATATTAGCGTATATACATTTATATACATTCATATACCATATGTAAGTCGAATATATACTTACATGAATGTATTAAAGGGGCTCTATCAGCAAAATCATGCTGATAGAGCCCCACATATGCGTGAATAGCTTTTAAAAAGGCTATTCAGGTACCTGTAAAGTTATATTAAACTACCCCCCCCCCTTTTAAAATAAAACCCTAAAACAGAATATGTTCCACTTACCGAACATGCATACTATACTATATATACTGACAAATATACATACTCACACATACACGTTATGCTCAAACACACCTGTATACAATCATACAGTACTCACAGTATACAAGGCACATATTTTAACCATTAAGTATTATCATGGTGTCTATCATAATGATATGTGTATGGTAGTGTTGTATGACAGACACTGGGATATCGTCGCTCCTTGGGGAGAGACCACCATATAGGTGTCTCCACACACCTATTTGGTGGTCTCTCCCCAAGGAGTGACGATATCCCCTTAACCCTGTCTAAGCCTCTCACCTCTACCAGGTTAGTCTTCTCTACACCGGGCTGACGAGATGCAATAACATCGAAACGGCCGTCCTCAGTTGAGAGACTATACCTGGCAATAATCCCAGCATCATTGCAAAACAAAGGCCTCTTCGAAGGTCGAGCATGATGTTAAAGGGAGCAGCCTTTATTGGGCCATATCACTGAGATTCTGTCTTCCTAATTACATCAGGGAAGACAGGCTTGCACATTCCAGTGAGTGCCCTCTATTGTTTGCAACACTGAGGCACCTGACTTCCTAATTCCATCATGGAAGACAGATTTGCATATTCTTCCCATAGTTATCAGTAGAGATGAGCGAACAGTGTTCTATCGAACTCATGTTCGATCGGATATTAGGCTGTTCGGCATGTTCGAATCGAATCGAACACCGCGTGGTAAAGTGCGCCATTACTCGATTCCCCTCCCACCTTCCCTGGCGCCTTTTTTGCTCCAATAACAGCACAGGGTAGGTGGGACAGGAACTACGACACCGGTGACGTTGAAAAAAGTAGGCAAAACCCATTGGCTGCCGAAAACATGTGACCTCTAATTTAAAAGAACAGCGCCGCCCAGCTTCGCGTCATTCTGAGCTTGCAATTCACCGAGGACGGAGGTTTCCGTCCAGTTAGCTAGGGGTTAGATTCTGGGTACGCAGGGACAGGCTAGGATAGGAAGGAGAAGACAACCAACAGCTCTTATAAGAGCTAAATTCCAGGGAGAAGCTTGTCAGTGTAACGTGGCACTGACGGGCTCAATCGCCGCAACCCAGCTTTCCCAGGATCCTGAATGGAATACACTGTCAGTGTATTCCCGTATACCCGATATATACCCCCGATACCCGTTCCAACGGTGTGCCCCCCCACCTTCACCCCAGAAATACCCTGCAAGTCCCCTAGCAATAGGATTGGGGCTATATACACCCACTATTTTTGCTACTGCCATATAGTGCCATTGTCTCACTGGGAATTCAAAGAATATATTGGGCTTACATATAACTTCAATTCCAGGGAGAAGCTTGTCAGTGTAACGTGGCACTGACGGGCTCAATCGCCGCAACCCAGCTTTCCCAGGATCCTGAATGGAACACACTGACAGTGTATTCCCGTATACCCCATATATACACCCCAAATCCCCGTTCCAACGGTGTGCCCCCCCACCTTCACCTCAGAAATACCCTGCAAGTCCCCTAGCAATAGAATTGGGGCTATATACACCCACAATTTTTGCTACTGGTATATAGTGCCATTGTCTGACTGGGAATTCAAAGAATATATTGGGGTGACGTGCACCCACAATTTTTGCTACTGCTATACAGTGCCATTGTCTCACTGGGAATTCAAAGAATATATGGGGGTTATGTGCACCCACAATTTTTAATACTGGTATACAGTGCCATTGTCTGACTGGGAATTCAAAGAATATATGGGGGTTACGTGCACCCACAATTTTTACTACTGGTATACAGTGCCATTGTCTCACTGGGAATTCAAAGAATATATGGGGGTTATGTGCACCCACAATTTTTAATACTGGTATATAGTGCCATTGTCTGACTGGGAATTCAAAGAATATATGGGGGTTACGTGCACCCACAATTTTTGCTACTGCTATACAGTTCCATTGTCTCACTGGGAATTCAAAGAATATATGGGGGTTATGTGCACCCACAATTTTTAATACTGGTATACAGTGCCATTGTCTGACTGGGAATTCAAAGAATATATGGGGGTTATGTGCACCCACAATTTTTACTACTGGTATACAGTGCCATTGTCTGACTGGGAATTCAAAGAATATATTGGGGTGACGTGCACCCACAATTTTTGCTACTGCTATACAGTGCCATTGTCTCACTGGGAATTCAAAGAATATATGGGGGTTATGTGCACCCACAATTTTTAATACTGGTATACAGTGCCATTGTCTGACTGGGAATTCAAAGAATATATGGGGGTTACGTGCACCCACAATTTTTAATACTGCTATACAGTTCCATTGTCTCACTGGGAATTCAAAGAATATATGGGGGTTATGTGCACCCACAATTTTTAATACTGGTATACAGTGCCATTGTCTGACTGGGAATTCAAAGAATATATGGGGGTTATGTGCACCCACAATTTTTACTACTGGTATACAGTGCCATTGTCTGACTGGGAATTCAAAGAATATATTGGGGTGACGTGCACCCACAATTTTTGCTACTGCTATACAGTGCCATTGTCTCACTGGGAATTCAAAGAATATATGGGGGTTATGTGCACCCACAATTTTTACTACTGGTATACAGTGCCATTGTCTGACTGGGAATTCAAAGAATATATGGGGGTTACGTGCACCCACAATTTTTAATACTGCTATACAGTTCCATTGTCTCACTGGGAATTCAAAGAATATATGGGGGTTATGTGCACCCACAATTTTTAATACTGGTATACAGTGCCATTGTCTGACTGGGAATTCAAAGAATATATGGGGGTTATGTGCACCCACAATTTTTACTACTGGTATACAGTGCCATTGTCTGACTGGGAATTCAAAGAATATATTGGGGTGACGTGCACCCACAATTTTTGCTACTGCTATACAGTGCCATTGTCTCACTGGGAATTCAAAGAATATATGGGGGTTATGTGCACCCACAATTTTTAATACTGGTATACAGTGCCATTGTCTCACTGGGAATTCAAAGAATATATTGGGGTTATGTGCACCCACAATTTTTACTACTGGTATATAGTGCCATTGTCTGACTGGGAATTCAAAGAATATATGGGGGTTATGTGCACCCACAATTTTTGCTACTGCTATACAGTTCCATTGTCTCACTGGGAATTCAAAGAATATATGGGGGTTATGTGCACCCACAATTTTTAATACTGGTATACAGTGCCATTGTCTGACTGGGAATTCAAAGAATATATGGGGGTTATGTGCACCCACAATTTTTAATACTGGTATATAGTGCCATTGTCTGACTGGGAATTCAAAGAATATATGGGGGTTACGTACACCCACAATTTTTGCTACTGCTATACAGTTCCATTGTCTCACTGGGAATTCAAAGAATATATGGGGGTTATGTGCACCCACAATTTTTAATACTGGTATACAGTGCCATTGTCTGACTGGGAATTCAAAGAATATATGGGGGTTACGTGCACCCACAATTTTTGCTACTGCTATACAGTTCCATTGTCTCACTGGGAATTCAAAGAATATATGGGGGTTATGTGCACCCACAATTTTTAATACTGGTATACAGTGCCATTGTCTGACTGGGAATTCAAAGAATATATGGGGGTTATGTGCACCCACAATTTTTAATACTGGTATATAGTGCCATTGTCTGACTGGGAATTCAAAGAATATATGGGGGTTACGTGCACCCACAATTTTTGCTACTGCTATACAGTTCCATTGTCTCACTGGGAATTCAAAGAATATATGGGGGTTATGTGCACCCACAATTTTTAATACTGGTATACAGTGCCATTGTCTGACTAGGAATTCAAAGAATATATGGGGGTTACGTGCACCCACAATTTTTAATACTGCTATACAGTTCCATTGTCTCACTGGGAATTCAAAGAATATATGGGGGTTATGTGCACCCACAATTTTTAATACTGGTATACAGTGCCATTGTCTGACTGGGAATTCAAAGAATATATGGGGGTTATGTGCACCCACAATTTTTACTACTGGTATACAGTGCCATTGTCTGACTGGGAATTCAAAGAATATATTGGGGTGACGTGCACCCACAATTTTTGCTACTGCTATACAGTGCCATTGTCTGACTGGGAATTCAAAGAATATATGGGGGTTATGTGCACCCACAATTTTTACTACTGGTATACAGTGCCATTGTCTGACTGGGAATTCAAAGAATATATGGGGGTTACGTGCACCCACAATTTTTGCTACTGCTATACAGTTCCATTGTCTCACTGGGAATTCAAAGAATATATGGGGGTTATGTGCACCCACAATTTTTAATACTGGTATACAGTGCCATTGTCTGACTGGGAATTCAAAGAATATATGGGGGTTACGTGCACCCACAATTTTTGCTACTGCTATACAGTTCCATTGTCTCACTGGGAATTCAAAGAATATATGGGGGTTATGTGCACCCACAATTTTTAATACTGGTATACAGTGCCATTGTCTGACTGGGAATTCAAAGAATATATGGGGGTTATGTGCACCCACAATTTTTAATACTGGTATATAGTGCCATTGTCTGACTGGGAATTCAAAGAATATATGGGGGTTATGTGCACCCACAATTTTTGCTACTGCTATACAGTTCCATTGTCTCACTGGGAATTCAAAGAATATATGGGGGTTATGTGCACCCACAATTTTTACTACTGGTATACAGTGCCATTGTCTGACTGGGAATTCAAAGAATATATTGGGGTGACGTGCACCCACAATTTTTGCTACTGCTATACAGTGCCATTGTCTGACTGGGAATTCAAAGAATATATGGGGGTTATGTGCACCCACAATTTTTACTACTGGTATACAGTGCCATTGTCTGACTGGGAATTCAAAGAATATATGGGGGTTATGTGCACCCACAATTTTTAATACTGGTATACAGTGCCATTGTCTGACTGGGAATTCAAAGAATATATGGGGGTTACGTGCACCCACAATTTTTAATACTGGTATACAGTGCCATTGTCTGACTGGGAATTCAAAGAATATATGGGGGTTATGTGCACCCACAATTTTTAATACTGGTATATAGTGCCATTGTCTGACTGGGAATTCAAAGAATATATGGGGGTTACGTGCACCCACAATTTTTGCTACTGCTATACAGTTCCATTGTCTCACTGGGAATTCAAAGAATATATGGGGGTTATGTGCACCCACAATTTTTAATACTGGTATACAGTGCCATTGTCTGACTGGGAATTCAAAGAATATATGGGGGTTATGTGCACCCACAATTTTTACTACTGGTATACAGTGCCATTGTCTGACTGGGAATTCAAAGAATATATTGGGGTGACGTGCACCCACAATTTTTGCTACTGCTATACAGTGCCATTGTCTGACTGGGAATTCAAAGAATATATGGGGGTTATGTGCACCCACAATTTTTACTACTGGTATACAGTGCCATTGTCTGACTGGGAATTCAAAGAATATATGGGGGTTATGTGCACCCACAATTTTTAATACTGGTATACAGTGCCATTGTCTGACTGGGAATTCAAAGAATATATGGGGGTTACGTGCACCCACAATTTTTAATACTGGTATACAGTGCCATTGTCTGACTGGGAATTCAAAGAATATATGGGGGTTATGTGCACCCACAATTTTTAATACTGGTATATAGTGCCATTGTCTGACTGGGAATTCAAAGAATATATGGGGGTTACGTGCACCCACAATTTTTGCTACTGCTATACAGTTCCATTGTCTCACTGGGAATTCAAAGAATATATGGGGGTTATGTGCACCCACAATTTTTAATACTGGTATACAGTGCCATTGTCTGACTGGGAATTCAAAGAATATATGGGGGTTATGTGCACCCACAATTTTTACTACTGGTATACAGTGCCATTGTCTGACTGGGAATTCAAAGAATATATTGGGGTGACGTGCACCCACAATTTTTGCTACTGCTATACAGTGCCATTGTCTCACTGGGAATTCAAAGAATATATGGGGGTTATGTGCACCCACAATTTTTACTACTGGTATACAGTGCCATTGTCTCACTGGGAATTCAAAGAATATATGGGGGTTATGTGCACCCACAATTTTTAATACTGGTATACAGTGCCATTGTCTCACTGGGAATTCCACAAATAATTTGGGGATTCATTCACCCTACATCTCAGGCTCTTGCCATATTCACCCAGGTTGTCAGTGCTGCACCAGCTCGTTCCCAGACAGCTCGGCCCGAAAAACACGTTACCTATATAGAGGATTTGGACAATGAAGACAACATGTTCTAAATCTAATGTCTGCACCTTCTCCAGAATTAAAATAAAGGCAGCGTTTAACTTTCAAATAGCACTGCACAAAGGAAGAGCTTATCAGCTTGTCTCATGACATGCTACTGAAAAGTTTCATTTGTGTATCTTAATGTAAATATAGTTGTATAAGCTTTTTGGGTTTTAGGCACTGCCAAGTTATTTATTACCACCCGCTCCCTTATAATGATGATGACGCCAAAGTCACTGTGGGTGTTCAGAGCTCACAGCTTTGGGTGACATTTGTCTTGCTCTCTGTCGGTACCAGCTGTCTTTTTGGATACCGTAAAGTTATGTTGACTTTATTAACAGCTATAGAAGCTTTAGCCAGGTTGTGACGGTGTGTAACCCTAACAACACTAAGTAGGATACACATTAATAGTCAGTCTATGTACGCTAAACGTATCACTGAAGTAATTTTTTTTCCCTCTCCCCTAATATAAGAAAGGAACAGACATTAGACCTAGACCGGGGTTCGAGGCTTGAAAAAATCCAGTATTATTTGTTCTTCATGATGTGAAATATGTGTTGAAAAGCAACCCAAGATGAAGTCAGCCATGTGTGCCAGTGTGTTACTTGGCATGCCTTTGCTGGCCCCAACTGTAAGGGTCACTCTCCATTTCCTCCATTTTCCACTCCCCTTCACACCATTTGTGGTGAAGCAATGGGATGCACTGAAGTGCACCCTCTAGCCTCGTGTGGGATAGGGACATCAGATGCCACTCCAACCCCCTCGTCTTCCTCCGCCAGCCAACGGTGCGAAGATGAGAGGAGTGTGCTCTGAATGTTTTCTGCCTAGCAGAGGCTAGTTCTCACTTACGAAAATGGCCCCACTTTGACCTGTATATCAGGCACAATGGTGTAGGTTTCAAAGAAACATGGCACCAACAAGTTGGAAAACGTGGGCCATGCGTGGACCGTGTTTGAGTCTGGCAAGCTCCAGATCTGCTACCAGGTTCCAGCCATTATCACAGGCGCAAAAATGCCAGGCCCCAGGTGTAGCAGGGAAAAAAAAATGCCATCTCAGCCAGGATGGCATCCCTGACCTCGGAGGCACTGTGCTGTCTGTCCCCCAAGCTGATCAGTTTCAGCACGGCCTACTGACATCTCCCCATGCCAGTGTTACAGTGTTTTCCGCTAGTAGCTGGGGTGGAGGTTGCAGCTTCGTAGGGTTTCAGTCTACTCCTGCCATGAATTTTGGCTTGGGAGAGGAGATAGGCCACCCCAGTTTGCACCCGGGGAACAGACTCCACCACATTCACCCTGCCTGTCATTAAAGATAAGCACTGCAGCATCCCTGACCACAGGCGCTTGTCCATGTGTCGGTGGTCAAGTGGACCTTGCAGCAAAGCGCAGAGCTCTGGGCCCGACTGATGTTATGGGACACATGCAGGCGCAAGGCAGAGACAGCACACCAAGAGAAGTAGTAACGGCTAGGCCCAGCATAGGGAGGTGCCCCAGCTGCCATCTGCTGACGGAAGGCCTGGGTCTCCAGAAGCATAAACAAACACCAACATCTCCAGGGCCAGCAGTTTATCGATGAGGCTGTTACAGGCTTGGGCATGGGGGTGGGTTGTATTGTACTTCTGCCTGCAATGAAAAGCTTGGGAAATGTGGAGTGGCTGGGAAGAGGCGCATGATGGTGCAGGCCAAAAGGGCGCATGAGGGTGAACTCCCCAATGTGTCAGAGATAGGTGTGTAGGTGTCCTTGCATCATATACTTGCACCATATTTGGCTTTGGAAGTTAATTTTGTGCCAAAAAGTGGTTAAGACAGCGATCCCTCAGCTACTCCCGTTACACTGTCTATTGAAGTTACCATCTGTGGAAGTGGACCACCATTTCTAAGATCCCAAAGGAAGCAGGTAAGAGATGTGCAGTTCAGAAAAAAAGATGAGAAAATAAGTTTAGGCTGTAGAGCACAGAGGGATCGGAGAGGACAGAGCTGGTGTCGGCCAGGTATTCCCACAACATGCGCCTATACTTGTCCCTCCTGGTGACACTAGGCCCCTGAGTGGCAGTAATTTGTCCAGGGGGGCCATTAACGTGTTCCAGACCTAGGAATAAGTCTTCCAACAGGGTAGAGTTTTGCATGCCTTTGCTTCTACCCACTGTTTTTGCTGCTTAGCTTCCCTCCACATCTACTCTGCTTTCACCCCTAAACATCACCCCAGTTTATGCCTTTGCTTCTACCCAGGTTTTTTGTTGATTTAGCTTCCCTCTACATCTACACTGCTTTAGCCCCTAGACATCACCCCTGTCCATGTGGGGTCGGTGGCCTCGTCATCCACCAACTCCTCTTCCAATTGCGCACTGCCCCCTTACTGCAAACCGCACATGACCACAGCTTGCCTTGATGGCAACTGTGTCTCATGATCCCCACTTAGGTCCAGACAAGTCGGTGGCGGGTCCAAAACCCCAAAATTGGAAGGAAATGGCAGATGCTGCAGTATTTCTAACACCTGTTCCTGGTGCTCGGGCCTGGTCTGTGTTGTACCCTGCACCCTGCTTAACGCATCTGCCATATCCGAAGTTGTGCTGAGCGCATGCTAATGTTTCGTGTCCAGTGCAATGGATGGGATGGGATTTCACATAAGTCTGCCACCCATGGCCACTCATGGTTGAGCAACTGAGGGAGTTGACTTTGACGAACCCGAGGGTTTTGGAGTTGGAACTACATCAAAGGTCTGTGCTGCTCACACACTCTGCTCAACACATGATATGTTTAGTGCCAGCAGTGTGGAGACGTCGCACAACAGCCGTTGTTCCAGCAGGTACAGGCGTTGTAGGAGTGCATAGAGGCTAGCAGCGGCAACTATACACTTTAAAAACTATCCGCACAAGCGCCACACTTTCACCAGTAGCTCAGGAACATTGGGGTACCTTTTTCAAAAGATTAGCAGCAATGAGTTAAAAACGTGGCCCAGGCATGGAATATGTTGCAGGCTGCCAAGCTACAGAGCCAATCCCAGGTTACGGCCATTATCACACATGACAACATGCCTGGGCCCAGGTGCAGTGGCAAAAACCACATTGCCGTCTCATCGAGGATGGCATGACTCACTTTGTAGGCAGTGTGCTGTCTGGCCCCCAATCTGATGAGCTTCAGCACGGCCCGCTGACGTCTCCCCACACCAGTGTTGCAGCGTTTCCAGCTCGTAGCTGGGGTCAATTTAACAGCGGAGGAGGGTGGTGTTTCAGCCCTCCTCCCAGGAATGTTGTGTGGGGAGACAAGTCAGGCCACCACATTTTGCGACCCGGTCCACGCCTCAACTACATTCAACCACTGTGCCCAAATTGAAAGGTAGCGTCCCTGTCCGCATGCACTTGTCCATTCGTAACTGGTCACATGGAACTTTAGGGCTAAGCGCTGAATTTAGGGACCGCCTCATGTTTGGGGGAAAGTGCTGGTGTGGACGGCACAGTGCGGTGGCGCAGTAGACACTCTGCCCAAAAAGGGCAGAGTGTCCCCCAGCCGGGATTCCAACATCTCCTGGGCCAGATTTCTTGAGATGAGGCCGTTGAAGCCTTGGGCATGTGGGTGGGTTGCGCTGTACTTTAGCATGAAATGAAAGGCTTGGGAGATGGGGAGTTGCTGGGAAGAGGCGCATGATGGCGCGGGCAAAAGGAGAAATGGCAGGAAAAGGTGAGGATAAGGGTGAACTCCCCAAAGTGTCAGAGGCAGATGTGGAGGTGTCCTGGCTCCTGGTCTGGACTGCAGCGCCAGCCCTGTCAACAGTGGAAGAGGCAGTGGCCGCCAGGCCAAACGACGATTATCCTGCGCTTGCTCTCACCCACTGAGCCCAGGGCTTGCCTTCCAAATGATGGCACCCGCAAGAGGTGGTGAGATTCCTCTCCGCAGATCTCCAAACCATCTTGGACTTGCAAATTGCACTAAATTTGTCATGTAACTGACATGTATATGATGAGTCTATCCATTGTCTGTTCATTTTGGTGAAAGTCAGCCTGTCAGCTGACAGACAGCTGTGCTTGTCAGTGATGATGTCACCGGCTGCTTGTACCCCCAGTTTTTGCTGCTTAGCTTGCCTCCACATCCACACTGCTTTTGCCCCTACACATCACCCCTATCCATGCCTGTGCCTCTAGCTATAAGTCTGCCACCCATGGAAACTCATGGTGCAGAAAGTGAGGGAGCTGACTCTGAGGAACCCTTGGGTTTTGTAGCTGGTACTCCATCAAAGGTCTCTGCTGCTCACACACCCTGCTGAACATACGGTATCTAGGGTTAGAGCGTGTGGTGACCTCGCACAACAGTAGGTGCTTCAGGCAGATGTAGGCCTTGCTGGAGTGTATTGCGGCTAGCTCCAGGTACTGTAGACTTGGGAAAGTGGGTGTCCAAGTGCCGCACTTTCACCCTTAGCTCAGCTAATTTGGGGTATGTTTTTAAAAATCATTGCACCACTACATTGAACATGTGGGCCAGGCATGGAACGTGTTGGAGGCTGGCAAGCTCCAGAGCCCTCCAACAAGCTAAAAAACCTGGCCCCAGGGGCAGCGGGGATAAACAAATTGCCATCTCATCCAGGATGGCATCCCTGACCTCAGAGGCAGTGTGCTGTCCGTCTCCCAAGCTGATGAGCTTCAGCCCAGCCTGCTGACGTCTCCCCACACCAGTGTTGCAGCGTTTTCAGCTCGTAGCTGGGGTAAATCTAACAGCGGAGGAGGAGGAGGGTGGTGTTTCAGCCCTCCTCCCAGGAATGTTTTGTGGGGAAACAAGTCAGGAAAATTCTTGAAACGGGAGAGTTTTGCATCTTTGCCCTTGCTGCCTATGGACATCCCTTTGCCTCTAGCCACCATTTTCCCTGCTTTGCTTGCCTCCACATCCACACTGCTTTTGCCCCTAGACATCACCCCAGTCCATGCCTTAGCTTGTACCCCCAGTTTTTCCTGCTTAGCTTGCCTCCACATCCACACTGCTTTTGCCCCTAGACATCACCCCAGTCCATGCCTTAGCTTGTACCCCCAGTTTTTCCTGCTTAGCTTGCCTCCACATCCACACTGCTTTTGCCCCTAGACATCACCCCAGTCCATGCCTTAGCTTGTACCCCCAGTTTTTCCTGCTTAGCTTGCCTCCACATCCACACTGCTTTTGCCCCTAGACATCACCCCAGTCCATGCCTTAGCTTGTACCCCCAGTTTTTCCTGCTTAGCTTGCCTCCACATCCACACTGCTTTTGCCCCTAGACATCACCCCAGTCCATGCCTTAGCTTGTATCCCCAGTTTTTCCTGCTTAGCTTGCCTCCACATCCACACTGCTTTTGCCCCTAGACATCACCCCAGTCCATGCCTTAGCTTGTACCCCCAGTTTTTCCTGCTTAGCTTGCCTCCACATCCACACTGCTTTTGCCCCTAGACATCATCCCTATCCATGCCTCTTCCCCTAGCCATAACTCTGCCACCCCTGGAAACTCATGGTGCAGAAACTTTGGTTGCTGACTTTGAGGAACCCTTGGGTTTTGTAGATGGAACTCCATCAAAGGTCTGTGCAGCTCACACACCCTGCTCAAGATATGGTATTGTAGGGTTTCAGCGTGTGTGTGAATGACGGACAACAGCCTGTGTTTGGACAGATGTAGGCCTTGCTAGAGTGTTTTTAGGCTAGCAGCGACTCCTGTGCACTTGCAAAAGTGGGCGCACAAGCGCCGCATTTTCAACAGTAGCTTCGGTACATTTGGGTATGTTTTTAAAAAACTTTGCACCACTAGGTTAGACGTGGGCCAAACATGGAACGTGTTGGAGGCTGGCAAGCTCCAGAGCCGCTACCAGGTTCCAGCCATTATCACAGGCGTAAAAATGCCAGGCCCCAGGTGTAGCAGGGAAAAAAAAATGCCATCTCAGCCAGGATGGCATCCCTGACCTCGGAGGCACTGTGCTGTCTGTCCCCCAAGCTGATGAGCTTCAGCACCGCCTGCTGACGTCTCCCCACACCAGTGTTTTAGCGTTTGCCGCTAGTAGCTGTGGTGGAGGTTGCAGCGTCGTAGGGTTTCAGTCTACTCCTGCCATGAATTTTGGCCTGGGAGAGGAGATAGGCCACCCCAGTTTGCACCCGGGGAACAGACTCCACCACATTCACCCTGCCTGTCATTAAAGATAAGCACTGCAGCATCCCTGACCACAGGCGCTTGTCCAAGTGTCGGTGGTCAAGTGGACCTTGCAGCAAAGCGCGGAACTAAGGGCCCACCTGATGTTGAGTGACACGTGCTGGTGCAAGGCGGGGACGCCACACCGGGAGAAGTTGAGACGGCTAGGGACGGCATAGTGAGGTGCCACAGTTGCCATCAGGTCCGGGAAGGCGGGAGTTTCAACAAGCCGGAACGCCAACCTCTCCTGGGCCAGCAGTTTAGCGATGTTGGCGTTCTAGGCTTGCGTGGGTGGGTGGTTAGCGGTGTATTTCTGCCGGCGCTCCAATGTCTGAGAGATGGTGGGTTGTTGTAAAGAAGCGCCTGATGGTGCCTTTGATGGTGCAGGAGAAGGAGATAAGACAGAAACAGGGGAGGATGAGGGAGAAGTCAACAAAGTGGCGGAGGCAGATGAAGTGATGTCCTGGCTCGTCCTCTGGAGTGCATCGCCAGCACTGTGAGCAGAGGCAGTGGCATGAACGGCGGGCGACGTTTGTCCTGCCGTTGCTGCCTGCCACTGATTCCATTGCTTGGATTCCAAATGACGGTGCATTGAAGTGGTGGACAGGTTGCTCTTCTCAGGGCCCCTACTCGATTTCGAGAGGCAAATTGTGTAGACGACACTATATCTGTCCTCGGCGCATTCCTTGAAAAAACTCTACACCTTCAAGAAACGTGCCCTCGATGGGGGAGTTTTTCTGGGCTGGGTACAAAAGGGAACATCTTCGGACATTCCGGGTCTGGCCTGGCTTCGGCAAAGCAGCTGACCTCTGCCTCTGGACATGTCTCTGCCTCTAGCTACCCTTTTTGGTGCTGCACCTGCCTCAACATCCACACTACTTTCCCAGCTTGACATCTGCCTTGTCCAGGTGGGGTCGGTGTCCTCGTCGTCCACCACCTCCTCTTCCAACTCCTGTCTCGCCTCCTCCTCCTGCACAATGCGCATGTCAACTGGCTGCCCTGACAGCAACTGCGTCTCATCGTCGTCGATGAGGGTGGGTTGCTGGTCATCCGCCACCAAATCGACCGGAGATGGAATGGAGGAGACTCTAGTGTTTGAGCATCTGGACACAGATACTCGTCTGTTAGGTCCGTGGAATCGCGAAATGGAGGGGCAGGTTGCGGTACAGTCAAAGGAAGGGAGAACAGCTCTGGGGAGCAGGGACAGTTGGGGTTATTGTTCTGAGAAGATTGGGAATTTTGGGTGGAAGGAGGACAAGACTGTTGGGTAAGAGGAGGTAGAGGCTGACTGGCTGGTGGACAATGTGCTTTAAGCGTTATCCGACAGCCATTGCAAGACCTGTTCCTGGTTCTCGGGCCTACTAATCTTTGTACCATTCAGCCTAGTTAATGTGGAACTTTTGTGCAAAGCGCAGAACTTAGGGCCCGCCTGATGTTAAGGGACACACGCTGGTACAAGGCTCAACTCACCCTAAGTGCCAAAAACACTGCTGGTGCAAGGCTCTACTCATGCCAAGGGCCTCAATCTCTGCTGGTAGCTCAGCTTAAGGTCATGTAACTTTGTTTGGAAGGGCTCATGTTAAGGGCTAGAAAAGTGAATTTTGGAAGGTCTTACCACATCACACACACACACACACACACACACACACTCAAAATGACAGTTAAGGGTGAGGGCTTTTGGAATTCCCATTGCCTATTCCATTTGTGGTTGTCATGGGGAACGTGATTTAAAGGGGTGGTTGTTACTGTTTGTTGAGCTTAAATTGGGGTTTGTGTCCATCCATTTGGGGAGTAAAGAAGGTTTCCAGGTATTTTCCCACTTTGATAGAGGTTTTTTTGAATGTGGAAAGTGTGTAGTTGTTAGGCAGTGATGTTGGGGTAATAGAGGGTCTTTGGTGTGTTAGATGCCCCCAGGCATGCTTCCCCTGCTGTCCCAGTGTCATTCCAGAGGTGTTGGCATCATTTCCTGGGGTGTCATAGTGGACTTGGTGACCCTCCAGACACGGATTTGGGTTTCCCCCTTAACGAGTATCTGTTCCCCATAGACTATAATGGGGTTCGAAACCCGTTCGAACACACGAACATTGAGCGGCTGTTCGAATCGAATTTCGAACCTCGAACATTTTAGTGTTCGCTCATCTCTAGTTATCAGCAGGCAATGAGTAAATAAAGCACAAGCCATTGACATGAATGTGTTAAAATTGCCTGATCGGTTCTGCCAAGGTGCCCATTGTTTTGATATTGTTTTAAGTTGAAAGCCCAAATACCAAAGACCCATCGTTGTATTACTAGCTGCTTCAGCTTAGACTGTGTAGCTTACAGGATTTTTCTATGGGGTTTCCATCTTCAAACTCAGTGAGTTAAAGAATGGAAATTGTATGTAAGCCAGTCATGAAAATCTAAATCCTGTTGCCTGTTTTTGCAGACACCAATGCTGAACAAACACTTGCAGTCGCTAATGGAAGGACTGACAGCAAAGGTTTTCAGGACATACAACGCCTCGGTCACGCTACAACAGCAGCTTCAGGAACTCACAGATCGTAAGAATCCATCACTTGATCCAAAGCCCTGTGTGCACTGTGCGCTGCTGATATACCAGGCTTTGCATTACAGCCTCCTTTTGCTAATGGCTAGTTGTTAAATAAAGTGTTACTGTTTATAGATTTACATAAATTCCCCAGATCGGGCAGTGGGTATAATGCATCTGTGATAAAACAGTATATTAAATTTAATGAGCAATTCTTTGCTTGTTTTGACATAAATCCCATGAATACTCCTGAGATATGGTAATAGATATTAAACTAGTGATTTTATTTTATATGTTAAACAAATATTAGGATAAAACGACTGAACTGCCTGAAGACTAAGAATATAGTTATAGGATCTCAAGCAGTATGACTGCATAACACCTAGTGCTACAGGAGAGCCCCTTGTGCATGGGTGGCTACATTGTATATGTGCATCTATCCAGAGGTTCACATCTGCATTGGAGTCTCCACCGCAGATTCTGTCTAAAATTGGCAGAGAGAAAAGTCCTGCATGGAGGACTTTTCTCTGTCGATTTTTTTTTTTTTACTGAACCAGTGGACTTAAGTCCTCTAACAGACCACATTATAGTCTATGGGGACCACATTATAGTCTATGGGGACCACAGGTGTCTGTTTTCTTAGCGGACAGTTCCTACGTCTTTTGGGTCCCCATGCAGACCCGAACGACGGAGAGCCGAATGCTAGTGTGAATCTAGCGTCACAAGGTGAAAATGCAGAAAAATATTGCATTCTACCGTCTAGAAGATTGCATACAAGGAATTGCCCTTATGATTCCATGACTTTTAAATGGATTTCCAAGATTACAAACAAGTGTCTACTTTCTTCCAAAACAGCACCACGCCTATCTATTGGTTCTGTATGGTATTGTAGCTCAGCCCCATTAAATTTCAGTGGAAGAAAGCAGCCATGTTTTTCTGAACTTGTACTGTCCTTACTGGTTGAGATCCATGAATGAGGGTGTCCTATGACCCGCAACCCATTTTCATTAAATTACCAAGGGAAAGTAAATGGCCTACATTGGCTATTGTCACAAAAAGACAGCAACCCCTGTTCCGGTAACACAAGCTGTGTGCAAGTGTAGATAGAAGAATAGACGCTGGTTTTGAAAGTAAAGGGCGGTCACACCAAATACTGATGGGATTTTAGATTTCTCTCTTGTTCATTCACTTCACTTCACTTTATTTTAACTGACAAAAATAAACTATTATTTCTATTTTTGAAAGCATTCTCAACTGGCATCCTTATCTACACCTGCCTAAAACTTTCGCACTACATTGTGTACAATTGAGGATAAGAATTTTTAGAATACAGGATGGCTTTTTTTTTTTTCTCCACCTTTTTTCTTTTCTTTTATATATTCTTAACACCTCTTTGTTTGTTTTCCCTCAGCGGAAGACACGGCCCCAGGAAAGATCCTGTCTTACAACAGAGCCAACAGAGCGGTTGCTATACTTTGCAACCATCAACGTGCACCACCAAAAACATTCGATCAATCCATGGCTAATCTGAGATCTAAGGTAGGTAATACAATTATGTGTAATAATGTGCGTAATAAAAAGTTGTACAATTACCGTATATACTCGAGTATAAGCCGAGTTTTCCAGCACAGTTTTTGTGCTGAAATAGTGCGCCTCGACTTATACTCAAGTCAATACGGTAATTGAAAATGTCACATGACTGGTCCGCAGTGAAAGACATCTGTGGGAGGGCGCTGGAGCAGCGCTGCTGCTGATAGGTGAGTGGTGAGGTAGCGCTGCCTCCAGGACCACCCCACGATGTTTCCAGAGCATCTTCTCTGCCTTGGAAACATCTTAAGGTGGCCCTGGAGACAGCGCTGCCTCACCAACCACCTATCGGCAGCAGCGCTGTTCCAGTGGCCTCCCACAGATGTCTTCTACTGCGGACCAGTTAAATTACCACTCGAGTCAATACGGTAATTGACACGACCATATTGACTCGGCTGCAGTGGGCCTCCGCTCCAGTCCTGGCCCCCTCCCCCGGCTACATCACACGCCAGGTGACGTGGCCATGTTAGCTCAGGCCTGCACCCAGTGTGTGTCGATGACCTCTTACTGCGTTTCAGCACAGGCGGCGTTATCACGCCCCCACGCTGAGACGCAGGAGCAGCCGCGGGAGAAGATGGAAACCCAGCTGGATTGCTTAAAGCGCTCACGGGCGCAGATGTGAACCCACCCTACCAGTATTAAGTTTGGATCAGGTTTAACCTCTGATTTTCAATTACAGATGACAATAATGAAGTGTGAGTTGCATAAAACTGGAAACCTCTTTACTTCTACTCGTGAGATGCTGTATATATTGTCTTATATTTCTCCAGATTGAAGCCAAAAAGGAACAGATTTTATTGGTGAAGAAGGACCTGAAAGAAGCAAAGAAAGAAGCTAAAGAAAACGACACTGAGAAGCTGAGGAAGTATGTCATTTGCCAACACTGCCCCTAAATGTCAACGTAATAAGATTGTGATCTATACGTTCCAATAAGCTGCAGGAAATTTACATTGCAGCAATTCATTCAGGAAGTTTCACTTGAAGATTTTGCAGTTCCCTTCTGTGTGTCAGGAAAGCTATCAAAACTTCTGAAAGTGGATATCTATTATCTTAGTTCCATATATCATGTGTTAGTTTGTTTATATGCTTTATTCATAAGTGTAACCTGTAATATTCCCCCACTTTATATTCTTTACATTTGCCGACAGACTTAGAGCTTGAGAGGGTTAGGTACACAAGCTTTCAATGTCTTTTTACCTAGCATTTGGTGTTATTACGCTCACTGCTGTATTATACTCTTGTTGTGCCTTTTCTTTCCCTCTGTCATTCAATAAGTCCCTTGTCAAACTATGTCCGGCTGACAACAGGTAGTAAGTAGTAGTCTAATAAGCATGCCTCCCAACTTTTAAAGTATAGAAAGAGGGACAAAATGTGGGCGCGCTATGCGAGCTGTGGCAAACTTAGCTCCACCCACTTCTAAATTTATTCCGCCCATTCCCATCCATTTCTCTTTGGGTACACCCTGTACCCCACAGTAAACCTATGCACCCCACATTTCCTCTCCCCCAACAGTACACCCATGCACCCCACCTTACTTCCCACATCCCTAACCCCCACAGTACACCTTGCGCCCCCACCTCTCCCCCCACACACAGTACACCCCGCACCCCACCTCTCCCCCAGTACACCCATGCACCCCACATCTCACATACACACACACACACACACACACACACACACAACACCCTGACACCCACATGTCTCCCATACACACAGTACACCTTGCACCCCACATCTCTCACACACACACACACACACACACACACACACACACACAGAACACCCTGACACCCACATCTCTCCCCCCCCCCCCCCACACACACACAGTACACCTTGCACTCCACATTTCACGCACACACAGTACACCCTGAAACCCACATCTCTCCATGTTCCTCCACTGCACAGGATACAACTTTTCTTCATGTGGAAGGATCTTCTTACAAGTATACCTACCCAGTCATGTGACTAGAGAATATTACGTGACCGTCAGAAGGTCCTAACCGAGTATAGTATTTAGCCTTTACCTTGGGAAAAGAGCTGGTGGATTTGGGCAAAGTTTGTAAACGAGCAAAACCGTTCTGGGGCATAGCAGGACAAGCCATTAGCCATTTGTGACGGTGGGACCGCAGTGTAAAATTGGGACTGTCCTGGATCCGGGATGGTTGGGAGCTATGTAATAAGTGAAGCAGATATATCAGTTACTTGTTACCTTCAGATAGATGATTATCCTTGTCATACAAGGACAGCTTCAATTGACCAAATAGGATCCACTTCTACATTGTAGCTCTGCATCATGGCTCTTTGAGGGAGGTCTAGGCAGGGGACCTGTCTGTGTTGCCCAAATGTCCTAATATGGCATACAGACAGAGGTTGTCTTCAAGAGACCAACCCTTTAAAGGGATCCTATCATTGGATACCCTTTTTTCTGACTAACACAAAGGAATAGCCTTAAGAAAGGCTATTCTTCTCCTACCTTTAGATGTCTTCTCCACGCTACCGTTTGGTAGAAATTTGGGTTTTCTTCGGTATGCAAATGAGTTCTCTTGCAGCACTGGGGCGTCCCCAATGCTGTGAGAGAAATCTCCAGCGATGCCTCTATCTTCTTCTGGAACGCCCTCTCCCTGTGTCTTCTTCCGTCCTGGGTTTCAATCTTCTAGGCATGTACAGTCGGATCTGCCATCGGGCCTCAGGCAGAGCCGACTGTAAGCTGTGTAAGCGGCCATTATCTTCTGACTACTTATGCAGGAGGCTTTTTTTGGAGGCGGATTCAGCGTCAAAATCAGCACCAAAAACTGTGTGCACTGACCTTTAGGAGGCAGCACTTTGGTAGGACCTCAGGTGAAAAATGGTGCTCTGAAAGACCTGACCAAGCCATGAGTGCACCCAACAGCTCATCTGCATATAAATTAACAGCCCTCCCATACAACAGCATATAAGTAGTTTAAAAGAGATCTTGGTGGTAGATTCTGTTTAATTTTAACTTTTTTATTCCTCTCCATATTAGCATCCTTGTCTGCTGTCACTGAATAGAACATTATCTGAATTCAGTGACTGGAAACTTGCCTAAATCTGGGGACACACAATGCATAACAACCTCCTGTAAAGTACCCACATTTGTGGGTTTTGAACAGGCAGCATGTCTATCATTGCTGCAGGGTCAGCCTCGGTTTTCAACCTTTGCAATGCGAAACCTCATCAAAAACTAGCAGTTTCTGGCTGTTTGCTGTTGTGGGAGGGTCTGCTGTGGGATATGCACAGTGGACCCGACATGTGGTCTTAGCCTCAAAACAGCTCCCCAGCTCTCTGTACGTGCGTTTCTTTGTTGGTTTGTTTTTGGGGTTTTTTTTGTTTTTTTTTTCGTTTTTAGGGGAGGGAAGGGGTTAGTAAAGAATTGTATTCTCTATAATATAACAATTAGGAAACCTCTTTTCTTACCATTCTGCTTTGTACCGTTCCTCTGTTATGCCTACTAGAAATTTATGAAAAAGAAAGCCCACGGAGCGTACACGAAGGGGTAGTGGAGGGGGCACATGACTAGAAATGGGTTGAGAGCTGACAGGTCAGTTTAAGGTCAGTATAAGGGTCATCTTGGGGACAAAGGGGTGGGATAGCAGGGATGTTTAGTAAACAGCACCTAGGCTAGACAATTCAGTTTACTGCCGGTGAGGGAAAGAGTAGTTTGTCTCTTACCATGTCTGCTGAGTTGGAGGCCCTCCTGCGACAGATATGCCAGGCTGCCACTGTCCGGGGCACCGCGTGGTTGCAGGAATGCCTGGGGACAGCTTCCATCCCTGAGTTGGCAGCTCCGGAGGAAGATCTTCGGCCGCGCAGACGTAGAGCGCGGCCCCCAGAGAGGCTCAGTCCCAAGCTTTCGCCGCAGCCCAGACGCCGCAGACGGAGCCCCGCCAGGGACCCTTCCGCGCCACGTCCTGGTCGGCTTCCATCCCCGGCCGGGACCGGTGCAGGTAGGAATCCGGCCACGCGGCCTGGGCGGGCGGTACCGGGGGGGTCACGCCGCGAGTCCCCTTCCCCCCGGCGGCGCGAGGTTCCTGGAGGTGGTGCGGCCGTTTCCCCCGCTGATGCTCCAAGCGGGGGGCGGGCCAGTCGATCACGGGGGTCCGGCAGTCGGCCGGGACCTCTTCCTGCTGCGCGCTCGGCTCCTCACTCACAGGGCCGGGCTTCTGCTGAACCGGATGTTGCCGCGGCCCTGCCGGAAGTCCCTCTGCTGCTGCCTTCCTGGGACTCTCGGCCTCTGGCTGGCGGCGGGGCGGGGCCTGGATCCCCTGGCCACGCCCCCTCCTCCTCCGATGACGACGGTGAAGAAGCCTGTTCTGGTGACGGAGGGGAGGAGGCCCCTCCCCCCTTGGCCCTGCTTCCTCCTGCTGCGCTCCACAGTACGCCCGAGGCCCGGGCAGGCCGCAGGCGCGGCACAGCTGGACATTCCGCTGGATCGGGCAGCTCTGCGCTGGCTTTGCCCTCCGGATCCGGTATCTTTCATCCTCAACACGGGACCGACGCTCATCCAGAAGGGACGGCTGCCGGGGTGACCCCCCATAGAGCTGGTGAGTTGGACGTCACCCCTTCTTCTTCCCAGGGTGGGGGGGGGCGGGGAGGGAGGGGGTTACCGCTCAGCTGTTAGTTAGTGTGCAGGGTTTGCTGCAAGGGGTGCAGCAGTTGCTTGGGGGAGGTGGTGCTTTGGGAGGGGGTTCCCCTACTCCGGTTTGGGGGGCTGCGGGTCAGGGCGCTGTGGTGTCGGCGGTGGCGGGTGACGGGGTGCCGGCGCCGGTGGCGATAGAAGTTGTTGGTGACGGGGGGGCGGGGTCGAGTTCGGCCGCGGACAAATTGAAGGATGATGTGCGCATGGCGGATTCAGCTAAGAGCGAGGTGTATGTGTGTTTTGAGGGGCCCCTGGGGGCCCACTTGAAACCGGAGGTGCGGGAAAAAATCTGGCGGGGGGAGTATGTGGAGATTTTTTTCCTGCTCCCCCTGGAGAAATTCAATTTGGATCGGGTCAAGCCCGATGAGTGTAAAAAGGAGGAGGAGGAACGTCGCCGTTACCGGCTGATTCCTCGTACCTTTTCCAACTGGCTGCAGGCCTTTGTTATTTTGGCCAGTGTGGTAGGTGAAAAGGCGCCGGAGAATTGTTCGGCCCTTTTTTGTTACTTGGACTCCATCAACGAAGCGTACCGGGTATTTGGGGGGAATGCGTGGTTACGGTACGACGAGCATTTTAGACAGAGAATGGCGGTCCGTCCTTCCCTTCGTTGGGATCACAAGGACATTGCTTCTTGGATGAAACTGATGGCGGCTACGCGCGGTAATGGGGGGGCAGTCCTTTCGGGAGGGAGCCGGCGGATCGGGCAGTGGGTCCGGTCGTGCGTCGGGAGCCGGCAAAGGTTGTTGCTGGCAATTCAATGAGGGTCAGTGTAAATTCGGCAATGATTGCCGATTTAAACACGAATGTTCAGGTTGCGGTGGGGCGCACGCCCTCACCAGGTGTTTCAAGAAGGGAGGGGGCAAAAGTTCCGCTTCTGACCAGAAGAGGGGCGACGCCAGTGAAAGTGGAAAGGATGGCGGACCTGCTCGGGGTTTACCCAAATAGGGCGGCGGCGGCGCGATTGTTAGAGGGTTTTTCTGTGGGTTTTAGGATTCCTTGTTATAATAAGGGGGTTGGGGGGGAACCGAGGAATTTGGTATCGGCGCTGGCTCATCCGCAAGTGGTTGGGGAGAAGCTGTTGAAGGAGGTGGAACTTGGCCGTATGGCGGGGCCGTTTTTGCGCCCCCCGCTGGACGATTTGCGGGTTTCCCCTTTGGGGGTGGTGCCCAAGAAGGAGCCGAACAAGTTCCGCCTCATTCATCACCTCTCTCACCCACAAGGGGATTCGGTGAATGACGGGATTGATCCTGAATTGTGCGCTGTATCTTACTCCTCTTTCGACGCTGCGCTGGCCTGGGTGCGGCGGTATGGTGTTGGGGCTTTGCTGGCCAAGACCGACATTCAGTCGGCCTTCCGTCTTTTGCCGGTCCATCCGGACAGTTTCCATCTGTTGGGGTGTAAATGGCAGGATCAGTATTTCGTTGACTTGTGTCTTCCTATGGGGTGCTCGATTTCCTGTGCCTACTTTGAGGATTTCAGCACCTTCCTCGAATGGGTAGTGCGGCATCGTTCCCAAGTGGATTCGGTGCTGCACTATTTGGACGACTTCCTGTTCATTGGCCCCCCCCGGCACGTGGGTTTGTCCTTTGTTGCTTCGGACGATGGAAAACGTTTGTCGGTGGTTTGGCGTTCCGTTGGCCCCTGAAAAGACGGAGGGGCCCGCCACAGAGGTTAAGTTCTTGGGGATTGTTATTGACACGGTGAGGATGGAATGTCGGCTTCCAGAAGATAAATTAGTGGAGTTGCGGGCGCTGGTTGAGAGAGCGGCGCGCCAGAGGAAACTGCGTCTGAGGGAGCTGCAATCCTTGTTGGGTCGTCTCAATTTTGCCTGTAGGATTATGCCCATGGGGCGGGTTTTTTGCCGGCGCCTGGCTGCGGCCACGGCGGGCGTGCGGCGTCCGTTTCATTTTGTTCGTCTGGGGTCAGATTTGCGGGACGATTTGGCTGTATGGGGGGATTTCTTGTCACGTTTCAATGGTCATTCTTTGTTCGCGGAGGCTCCGGTGTCTAATGTTGAATTCGAATTGTACACGGACGCCTCCGGGGCTTTTGGTTTTGGGGCATATTTTCAGGGTCAGTGGTGTTCTGGGAGGTGGCCTGAGGCCTGGCGCCAGGCCGGGTTGGTTCGCAATTTGGCTTTGTTGGAGCTCTTCCCCATAGTGGTGGCTACCGTTGTTTGGGGGGATCGCTTGCGCAACCGCAGAGTGCGTTTCCTTTGTGACAACCTGGGAGTGGTTCAGGCCATTAACTCACAGACGGCGAACTCGCCGCCGGTGGTGCGCCTGTTGCGCAAGCTGGTCTTGCAGGGTTTGGATCTGAACGCGCACTTTGTGGCGGTCCATTTGCCGGGTTCCAAGAATGTAATCGCTGACTCCATTTCTCGTTTCCAGTGGGACCGGTTTCGGGAGGTGGCGCCAGCGGCGGAGGCGGAGGGGATCCCTTGTCCGGAGGAGCTCTGGCGACTGGTATGAAGACGGCGATGGCTCTGGTGCGGCGGTCTTTGGGTGATGCCACCTGGCGGAGTTATAGTTGTGTTTGGGTGGAGTGGGAGCGTTTGGTGTCGGTTTTACATGGTGGGGTAGTACCCGAGGACTGGGAGGCTACGGTGTTATATTTTGTGGGTTTGAGTTTTGGGGCCGGGGTGTCCTCATCGGGTCTGTCCAGGCGCTTAGCGGCCCTGGCTTTTTGGTTCAAACTTAAGGGGTACAGGGATTTCACAAAATCCTTCCTGGTCCGTCAGGCGGTTCGGGGTTTCCGGCGGGGATCCGGGTCCCGGGACTCTCGGCGTCCCCTGTCGTTTCGCATTCTGGTTGATCTGTGCGGGGCTCTGGGTCGGATTTGTTTTGGTAGTTATGAGGTTCTGTTGTTTCGGCTGGCTTTTGTGCTGGCATTTTTCGGGGCCTTCCGTGTGTCCGAATTGGTGTCCCCGGCCACCGGCCGTCCCGGGGGCCTTCGCCTGGCAGATTGTGTGGTTCGGGAGGGGGTCTTGTCTTGCGTGGTCCGTCGTTCTAAGACGGATCAGGTGGGGAGGGGCCTAGTGGTCCGCTTACACCCCTTGGCGGGGTCGTGCGTTTGCCCGGTGGCTTGTTTTGAGTCCTTTTTGGCCCGCCGTCCTTCCGGCGGCGTGGCTTTGTTAATACATGAAAATCTGTCTTGCTTATCTCGCTTTCAGTTTGTGCAGGTTTTACGGCGGGGTTTGGATTTGCTTGGTCTCCCGGCCAAGGATTATTCATCTCACTCCTTCCGGATTGGCGCGGCGACGGAGGCGGCCCGGTGGGGCTTGCCGGAGGACCTTATCAAGCGGATTGGCAGATGGGAGTCCGACCGTTTCCGCTTGTATGTGCGCCCGCACCTTTTGTGATGGGGGGCTATAGAAGGGGGGGGGGGTTCGGTATTGATTGTGGGGGTTTTTTCAGGGGGGGGGGCTCTTTTTCTGCCTGGGCCATTGGCTATTTGGTTATTATTTTTGTTTCTGGTTGTGTTGCAGGTCCGGCTCCTTGCCTGGTGTGGGTCGTCGGCCACTCTTATGTGTATTGGGGAGGAATGCGTGCGGACGTCCGGCCTTCCGGAAGGCAATTGGGTTTCAATCGTTCCCTGGTTCAGGTCAGGTGGTTGGGGGTACGTGGTCTGTTGTGGTCTCGTTTACTGTCTGTGGTGCAATATTACGCGGATATGGACAGGCCCCCTGATGTTATTGTCATTCATGCAGGGGGGAACGATTTGGGGCTGCGGGCCTCCCGGGAGATTATGCGGGACATAAAGTTGGACTTTTTGCGCCTGGCATCTTCCTTCCCGGGCATAATTATGGTCTGGTCGGACATAGTGGCTAGGCTTAAGTGGAGACATGCTCGTTCTCTTACGGGCATAGATTGGGCCAGGGCAAAGATTAATCGGGTGGTGGGTCGTTTTGTTGCTCGGAGCGGTGGGATTGTAGTGCGCCACAAGGAGCTGGAGAAGCCTGTGCCTGAATTGTTCCGGTCAGATGGCGTGCATTTAAATGCCATTGGCCAGGATATTTGGCTGTTAGATATTCATGAGGGGATAGAACGGGCTGTGCAGGTGTGGGGAGACGAACGTGTGTAAGGAGTCACACGCGTCCGTCGTGGCGTGCACAGGAGGGGTTTTTGGAGGCACATTGGGGGTGGACGACTAAGGGGTTAGCTCCACCCACTCAGTAGTTAGAATTCTGGTAAGGGGAATAGTTTTTGAGAACAGTCCTGTGGTCAGGGTATACAGGACGTACTACTCTCCGATGTTGGTGCCCCCGGGCTAGGTGGATCACGGCTGGGGGTAATAATCGGAGGATGTCGAGGTGTCTTGGGGTTAGTGCCTTCAGAGGCCCCTCCTCCTTCTGAAAAAGTTATGCAAATATGTTCTGGGATATGTTATTTAAATATGTTATTTAAATATGTTATTTAAATAATGAAAAGGCTATGAATATTTTATGCAAATTTATGTTGATAATGTTATGCTCTTTATGGTAATGTTTAGTGCATAATAATTTTGGTCAATGGGAGTGTTAATCAATAAATGCCGCTATGGCCTTTACTTCCAACCTGGTGTCGTGTCTTTATGGGTAAGTTGAGGTATGGGTAGGTTGGGGGTTTTAGCCATTCGGCTCAACTAACACATTTTCTTTAGTCAAGGTGTTACCAGTTGTGGGTGTCACTACATAGTCTGACGCTGTCCATTCCATGATCAATGTCCGACTGTGTAGTGCACGCCTCTGACCAGGACAATGATATTAGTTGTCAATTTATTCATAAATTGTGATGAGTTATACCTGAAATCTATGCCAGTTCCTGATGGATGTAGATGTCATTTCTAGCACCAGTCACCTCCTGCCCTGCACCTGGGAGAAATTGATTAAGACTGACATATGAATCGCCAGTCTTAATAAATCCTGCCATATAATCTCAGTTGTCTTTCCTTTATCCCATAGAGTTGTGGAAAGCAAGAAGAAAGCAGTCATGAGAGCTGAGGAGCAGCTAATGAAACTGGAGGTGCAGGCAACTGACAGAGAAGAGAATAAACAGATTGCCTTGAGCACCTCCAAGCTAAACTATCTGGATCCTAGGATATCGGTGGCCTGGTGAGTGTTATTCCTTGTGGAAAGTCTACATACTGTATATTTGCATACACATGTAATACCTGCAACTTGCTTATGTGTACTGTATGCTTTCATGAGTAAAGCTGAAGGTGGCCATATAGCAATTCCTCCTGACCTTCTCATATACAAGTATGCTCTGCTAGGCGAATTGTCTATCACAGTGACTGGCAGTGACTTATTACCCTCTCACTAGTGACAGGATTGGAAATGTTTAAATCTGGCATGCCCAGTGTGTCTTTATAGACAGCCCCATAAACATTAGATAGTCATAACATATGTGAGATTGTTACTTCCTACCATACAATTTACCTTGTGGATATTGTTCATAATATGAGAATTCTCCATTTCAGGAGTGAATCTATGCAGCCAATAACTTCGTATGATGTCTAATATCTAAGGCCATATTAGAAAATTCTGAGTTGTATAAAAGGTATTAATTTAGGACCTTCTTCTATTATCCAGAACGGAGAACAGGTAGAGAGTCTCTGAAGGTCCGCATGTGACCTCTGTTGCGCACAGCCCATTCATCTCAGTGGATGTGCGTAGTACTTCAAATTTTCTGTAGTAGCACCATAGTTGAATGTAACACTGCTTGTTTAGTCATATGTATACTTGTTTAGGTCTCTGTGCATTGTCAGTGTGCTGGATGTGTCTTTCATGGCTAGCACACTGACCCATACATTTCTATGGCCCCATACACACGACTCCTGTGCTCACTGACCTCATTGGATGGGGCCGTGGAGGCATGGGCAGCGCACACTTGTCATTCATGGCCTAGCGACACAGTCCTGTGCATGTCACCTTTAATTTTTTTTTTTTTTTTTTGGTTTCTTCCTTAGGTGTAAAAAATGGGATGTTGGTCTGGACAAAATCTATAATAAGACCTATCGGGACAAGTTTGCTTGGGCTGTGCACATGACAGAGACTGACTTTACCTTTTAACCATTAACTGGACATACTTTTGTCTTTCTGACTTTAATGGCACTGAACATTACACAAGACTTTTGTGAATATTTGTATATTTTAGCTTTTATCTGCATGTACTTTATTAAACATTGTCTGGATTGAATCTATTTTAGAAATGTTATTAAAACTCTTATATTTGCCATCTGCAGCGTGGTTTATTTATTGAAAATACTTTCAATGTTTGCCATGGTATGTAACATTGTTGTTTCATGTAAAATGAAGCGGTTATCAGCCACCTCAGGATGGAGGGGGACTGACAAGACACATGACAACTGCTACTTTACATGACTCGTGCTGAGAACAGAAGTAACTGGAAGCTCCTGGACCCCAATGCAAATTTTGCAAATGCCCCCCAAAAGAGCCTACACTGTCTGTCTGCTGTAGCACTGCTGTCTTCTCGTATGATAGCGGAGCTTTAATGCCACCTCCTGACACCAGGGCCCAACTATGATCGCTACAGGCTCTATAGCAAAAAAAATGGAGTAGAATGTTCAAAGTTACGTTTGCAGGAAACAGAAAGCGGAGATCGATGCTGTTTAGTGACACTTCTTGATTTTTGTAGCGAAGAACATTTGTTTTCCTGGAAATTTGGGTTTGTCCAGTTTCAGCAAATAAGTGTTATTGTTTATATAATGTAAATTTGTACAATTTTCCAATATACTTTCTATATCAATTCGTTTTCTAGATCTCTGCTTGTTGTGATTTTGTTTACTTACAGTGGATAAAAATCAGTCCATGGTCATGTGATGGACACACAGGTGCACAGCGCAGAGTTTAGTAACGTGCTGTGCACCAGTGTGTCCATCACATGACCATGGACTGTACATCATATGACCATGTACAGAGTTTCTCCACTGGAAAAAAGAATGGTTACAAGAAGATCTATTAAACTGTGCTGAACTAGTACGGTATATTGGAACAGTGTTATTGCTTTTATAATGAAAAGTTATACAATTATTTGTTGAAACTGGACAACCCCTTTAAGCTAACATAGTAGCTCTGTGTAGTCAATGATGGGACAAAAAAGTAAAACTACCATCATAAGGCTCAGATGTGCAATAATACAGTATGTTTTGGTAATGCATGCTATATCTCGTTGTGTTACTGAAGGTATGAAATGGAAATTTCAAATTTACTTGCAAATTTTTCCTTTCCATGAGTCCAGAGGCAGCACAATTCATCCCACCCCCACCACCCAATAATTTTTTTGCAGCATACTGCCTGTTAAGGGGGTTCTTATATGCAGTTGTCTATTGGCTAATGATAATTGTCATTTATTAACCAATTAATCTGGCTTTTTCTTCTGTCCTAGTAGAGAGAGAAGGCTAGATTAACCCTTTGTGTGTGCTGTCTCTGAGTTCATGTAAAGGAAAATTTCACTGAGTAAATTTGAACTTTTGTCTCTAAAGTGCTGCGGAGTATGTTGGCGGGATATAAATAAAATGTATTATTATTGCACATTGTAGTATATACATACTCAGCTTGTGCATGAACAAAATGCAGTATGGTACATGGTTTTATACTCCTGCCCATAGTTGTACAATACTTTTATTAAACTGCAATAGTTTATTGCATTTTCACACCAGAGTATTTACAGCCAATGAGTTAAGGAAGTCGAAATAAGACACACTTGTAAAGATCTTCTCCTCCGCAATTATGTGGTCATTCCGTGTCACAAGAGTGAAGCCAAATTAATCCACACTATAAACCTCAATGTGGTTGTAGTTACATAAGGTTACCACTAGATGTCATGGGTGTCCAGTGGAAAAAATAAATAAATAACACAGACTCTGAGAAGTATATACAGTTGTGATATCCCAGAAATATCAGAAGATGCCATTCATGTCTACATAGGAGTCTTTAACCCAACTGTGGATCTTACAGAAATGGTATATATACATTCTTTCTATGGTCTGGCTTGTGTCTGAGACCAAGCCATTCAGTGCATAAGATAACTTGTCAGAAACCCAGCCATGATTTCCTTATTATGGACAAGTCCCAGATCATAGAACGTTCCTGCATTCATGGTCGTATCCACTGGCAACCGATACGAGAGATTGTCACCTCTAAGCTGATCACAGGAAATCCTTAGAATTCTGCAAAATGTTTATTCGTATTTTAAACAACGTTAACTTTTAAAAGTTTAGCTCATTGTTTCCAAAACTTAAGACTCAAAGCACCCCTGGAAAAAGAATATTTCCTTATAAATATTTTTAAGGAAATAATTTTTGCCAAAAGACTAAGAATTGCATTTCTGATGAGGTTTTCAGTGCAGTTTTTCAATTTACAGTTGAAACCATGTTAAATATATTTGCTTCACTTGTAAAATTAGAAAACCTCATTAAAAGGCACATGTAGTTATAATATACTGAAGTTGTAATGGTAGCACAATTGTACTCTAGAAGATATCCCTCAAAGCAGTGGCGTATGTACCACCGTAGCAGCAGAGGCAGCTGCCACCGGGTGCCGGGACATTAGGGGCCCGGTGACTGCCGCTACCGCTGCATTTTTTTG
The DNA here is from genome assembly GCF_031893055.1 of Leptodactylus fuscus. Taxonomy (NCBI): domain Eukaryota; kingdom Metazoa; phylum Chordata; class Amphibia; order Anura; family Leptodactylidae; genus Leptodactylus; species Leptodactylus fuscus. Next base: position 64,055,149 of record NC_134271.1, read on the forward strand.
TTTTTTTTTAGTAGGCCATTACCGGCTGGAGTTACTCCAGCTGGTAATGGGCCCTATATACTTACCGATCCTGGCAGGGGCCGGGATCGGTAAGTGACTGCACTATTATATTCGGGGGTCTTTTCGGACCCCCAAGTATAATGATCGGAGGCCGGGGAGATTTAAAATAACACAAAAAACTGTTACTTACCTCTCGAGGCAGGCTTCGGCCTACTTGCGTGACGTCATAAGACCCGCGACGCAGGGCCCCGATCACATGACGTCCCGGAAGATGGCCGACTGTGATGGAGAATGCTGGGGAGTCAGGAGATAGGCAAGTAACAGTGGTTTGTTGTTTGTATCCCTCTGGGTCTCCGATTATACTCTGGGGTCTGAAAGACCCCAGAGTATAATAATTGTTCATGGGTATCCGCAATGGGACATAATACTGTGTGCATGGGGGCCCATGTCAAAAGTTCGCCACAGGACCCCGCCATTCCTAGTTACGCCACTGCCTCAAAGCTAAACAATCCAATTGTTCCCACCCAACACATATCAAAATTCTTCTTTCACTATAGTTGTGCTGCTAGTGCCTCCTAGCCACAGTATATATAACATACCTCCCAACTTTTAAAGAACCGAAAGAGGGACAAAATGTGCGGTGCACAAATTTAGCCTCGCCCACTTGTGTTGACTCCACCCATTCTAATTAATTTTTCATGTGCCCGCATACAGTATAATCCTCCTACAGTCACCCGTAAATTAGATGTTCCCCCTCTATCTCTCCCCCAGTTTCATATACACCCTTCATCTGCCCCCAGTTTCATGTCCCCCCTCCATCTCTGCCCCCAGATTCATGTCTCCACATCTCTGCCCCCAGATTCATGTCCTCTCCATCTCTGCCCCCAGTGTCATGCCGTTCTCTCCTTCATCTGCCCCCAGTTTCACGTTCCACCTCCACATTACACTTACCTTCTCCTTCGTTCCCCCGCTGCTCTGTGCGCCTCTCTCTCACTGGCGCACAGTTGTAGATGCAATGTGACGTCATCACATCGCGTCTACAAGCCAGTAGGTGGAGTTCAGCGGCAAAGCAAGGAGCTGAACTGTGTCAGCTCCTTGCTTCAGCCGCGTATGTGTTCAACCTGAGTTGAAATCGGGACATACCTCCCTCCAACCGGGACCGTGGGACATGTCACCGGAATTGTGAATGTCCCGTGGAAATCGGGATGGTTGGGAGGTATGTATATAATGCACCTCATTGGCCCTCCACACACAGTGTATATAATGCTCACCAGTGGCCACACAGTGTAGTTGTGATATGGACATAACTACAAGAGTAGCAAAAGTTGCTATGAGGCCCATTTCTACTGAGACCTCAAGAGGACCTTTCACCTCCTGGGTCACATGCAGTGCAATACACCACTAGAACGCTTAGTCAGATTTCTTGTTCTGTGCCCCCAGTAAAGAACTATTGGTGCCGGTACTGTAGCTCTTCACTGTCAGAAGGGCGTTTCTGCCAGTCTGTTCCTTACTGCCCAGCGATGATGATGAGTGTTGAGGACTGTGTGCATTATCCCTGCACTATGATGTCATAGTTAAACACTGTACTGTTACATCATTATGCATATTTCTGTACTCTAACATGTTATTCCTGAGTATATATGAGGCCAAAATCCTACAACTTTCCATTTCTGAACTTGCTGCTTAAAGAAAGTCTGTCACCAGAATCAGGACAACAATCCAGCCCTTCAGATAGACAGGACATGGTCATCTGAGTCAAATAGGGTTTTCCACTGGCAAATTGGTGCCTTGGTTGTCTAGATATCACAGTTTTTGTCTGTATTGCCAATCGCCTCTCCGAGGCAACAGCAACACTCATATTGTTCCAAAAGGATCATTTCCATACTGACAACAAAAAGTGATATCTTGGCAATGGAGGCATGATTCACAAGGAATAAACACTGTTAGATAGCTTATGGGTCACCTGTATCAATCTGTGGGGCTGAGTTGATGCTAGGCTCTGGTAACAAGTTCTCGTTAAGGTGGTTATAGTACAGTGGGGCTACTACGTGGGTGCAACATTTTTTTTTTTTTGGAGGCAATACTTGCCAAAATCCATTCCCAGAAAGCTCTCTCCTATTGTCCTGTCATTGACCAGTGGAAGGTGAAGGCTTCCTGCTTCAGTTATATTCATCTATCTGCATCATGACACGCTGGTTGAGAATCGCAGGCCTACAAATTTAAATGTTTGTATTCATGGGAAAACCCTTTTAAGCCCTGTAGATTTATAGTGAAGACTTTATACATCTAAAAGTTTTATAACTTCAAATCAGGAAAGAGAAGTACTATGGCCTCTTGTCTCTGGAAACGGAACGTCATCAGAAAATGTGCCTGCCCCAGGCATATGGGGAATGTTTTTTTAAAGTTTTAACCTTCTTGACCCATTCTATCTTTAATATGTAAATAGTCCCATTGGGACTAGGACACTGAATTTCTTCAACTCCATGTTGAACTCTGCTGATGCCTGCTGTCAAATTTTCACCAGTCTGCAAATATAAAAGCAAGTAGACTTGGTCTGAAAGAAGTGGTTATTTTAAACCTACACATGGAATAAGAGATCTTAAAATTTATCCACAACCCAACAGTTAGTTAGACTTCAATGTTGGTGCTGTACTAAGTTTTAAAAAAAAAAAAAAATCAATCTGAAGAGGTAGATGAGACCACTAGACAGCTTTAGACCCTGTCGAATGGGAGACTTAATGAAACAGTAGGGTGGTGTATTAGAGTTCCCAAATGTTATACTGGAGATTTACTAGTTTGGATGTGTCAGATGCATTATATGCCATATTTCTGGTGCAGTGTTGCATTTCATTTTAGCCCTTTTTCAGACTAAAAATTTACAAGGGGAGAGGATTGAGCAATAGTTAAGTTTTCACATTAAAGAGTCAGTGCAATTCTAAGTGCCATTTCCAAGGGAACAGATCCACATTTGCTGATAGGTTTGTGTTGCAAAAACTCTAGACTAATTTGTTCCCATTGTTTATCCTGCCATGTTCTGTAGCTTTCAAATGAGCTTTATTTTTATACTATAGATCTGTCGGTCAGTGAATAGAACCTTTAGGACTAGTTCACACGTAGGCAAAGGGGTGGATTTTGACAGCGGATTTAGCTTCAAAATCCGCCCCTTTACAATGGTGGTCTATGTAGACCACCGGGCTTTTTTTTCCCACTAGCGGCGGGCTGCCACTAGCAGAGAAAAGAAACGACATGCCCTTTCTTCAAGCGGAAGCCGCGCGGGCTCAGCCACACGGCTTCCGCCCCCGGCAGCTCCCTCCTATGTCGGCTCATTCATTTGAGCCGACAGCGGAGGGGAAAGCCGCGACGGTCGCAGCAGGCGGGTTTTGACGAGAGAGACGCGGCTCACCGCGTCTGTGTCAAAACCCGCGCGGGCAGTTCATGTGTGAACTGACCCTTAGTCATTACAATGTCATGGCAATTTAAGGCTGAGTTCACACTGGGTATTTTGGTCAGGATTGAGGCCAAATTCACCCCAAATCCTGGCCAAAAAGACAGTTCCCTTGAAATCAATGGGAGCCGGTCAGTTCTTTTTTTCCCGGGAGCAGTTTGTTCCGGCTCCCAGAAGGAAAAAATATATATATATATATATATATATATATATATATATATATATATTCTTTAGGCGGATTTGCCTCACGAATCCACTTGAAGACATTCCCTCCTCCTGACTAGGCCCATTCATTTGGGTCTAATCCAGAGTGGAGTGCATGACTGATGCGGTTGCAGTGCACCCGCATCCAGTCGCAGCTACCCGTATTTTGGACCAGAACCTGAGGCGGCCTCCATGTCAAATTCCAGTCCAAAATACCCAGTGTGAAGCCACCTTGAGAACATTTCACCAACAGTTCTTAGCAGGTTAAGGGCCCCTTCACACAGAGTATACACTGGCTGATTCTGAACGTGTAAATGTTCCGAATCAGCGGTGTTTAAAGCAGATCCCATTGCTTTCTATGGGAGCCGGCATACATGCACTCCCCGTAGAAATGAATGGGCTGCTTTTTTGAGAGATTTTTGGCTAACACGGTACAAGGATATTTTTTCTTTTATTAACTGATACCAAGAACTAAAATTGATGGTGGTAAAGTGTTCTCTTTAAAAGGGATTCTACCATTTATAAAAAAATATTGTAGATTACATAGGAATAGCCCTAAGAAAGGCTATTCTACCTTTAGAAGTCTTCTCTGCGCCATCGTTCAGTAGAAATCCCATTTTCGTCTATATGCAAATGAGTTAGTGCTAGAACTCATTTGTAAAACCAGGATTTCAACCAAACTGCGGCGTGGAGAAGACATTAAAGGTAGAAGAATGTGATCAAAAAAATAAATAAAAAAATTAATGGTAGAACCCCTTTAATGAAAGTATGAAGGTCACTGACCTTCATATAGATAAATCTGAATAAAAGGAACATGGTTGATCAGTTGTAAGTGGAAGTTAGCACTACAGAGACAAATGGATGAAACATCTGGTTTCGTGATTGTTTTTATTGTGTAAACCGTCATTTGCACAGGACAAGCCAGCACAAAACAGAACACAGACCTATGTGCTGGGGAGATAGGTCCACTAGCCCAGGCTCTGGTGACTGCTTTAGTACAGAGCGCCCCCTGCATGATATTATACAGTGCAGTTACATCTATGTTGTGCACAAAGGACAAATCCATACATCTTTTCCCCCCCCATTGACAACTTCCCATAGGAAGACACACAAGGACACGAAATACAAGGACAGACTACAGTCAGGAAAGTGCCTCTTGCTGAAAGCTAAGAACAGGACACAGGGACATCAGATGTGCAGCTGCTGGACCCTCAGTGATGGATCCAGGTCTAGCATCTGTGTTTCTTGTAGAAGTTAATGAGACCATTTGTAGAGGAGTCGTGGGAGCTGACGGCAGCATCAGACTCCAGTTCAGGCTCAATCTTCTTAGCCAATTGTTTCCCCAGTTCAACACTGAAAAGAAAAAAAATGCATTACTCACAACTGATATATATGGGTTGCCATAGATAAAGTTCCAATAGGTATGTTACATATACAGTGTCAGGAACAAATTTACATCTGCAGTCAGAAAAAAAAAATAAAAAAAAATGTATGAGTATGAAGTGGCCCTATAGACACTGAGTGCAGCTGAGCAGTAGGAAAGGACACCCAATTTAGGATTATGACTGTTTAACCCTTACAGACAACAGCAACCATGTCATCTAAGCACTTAAAGTAGACCGTCTACCCATGGTGCAATTTTGGGATGCTGAAGAAATTACCATTACAACCTGGGTTTAATAAAAAGGATATCACTTGACCAGTGCAGGAGTTTTATTACTAGATTGTAGAGTTTATAATACCTTTACCATTTGTCATACAAAAAAAAAAAAAATTTACATTTTTTTTTTTTTTATACATAAGTTTTGCAGTAACAGCCATACTGTTAGTGACATATGATGTACCTATTCAAAATCTGAACAAAGTCAAAGACATTTATAAAATTGTCTAGTAGAATCTATAGCTCACCTTGTAGATAAGCCACCACACAAGCCCTTATACTGCTTGTTTCATACACAAGAGCTGTTTGTTTTCTCAAGGGGGAGAAAAACCAAAACCTCACCTTTGGCTGTGCAGGATAGGGGGTCAATATGCAGAGTGTTTAATTTGACGTGGATTCTTAAAAGGGGCATTTTCATCCCAATCTTTTAGAATTTTTCCATAATCCCAGGCTGCGTCAGACTGGTATTTCAATCTCAACCATAAGTGATACTACTACTTTAAGGCCACAGCCCCACAGGCCAGAAACGCCACGGGGGGGGGGGGGGGGAATAAATAAGTTTGTAGCTTTTCAGTAACTGCAAAGTGGACGGGATTCATGCCGGCAGCTTTCCCGTGATATATAATTGTAACAAAAAGTCCAAAGGAAAACCTCACAAACTCTGTTCAAAGCGCTGCAGGAAGATTCGCAATGTGTTCACATCGCGCTTTATAGCTGCAAATCATCTTGTAGGGTCTTAGCCTAAAAGTGGGATTAAATAAAGTCACCTTCTTCCAGAAACCTTACTCTCCAATAGGTTATCCTTACTATTGCAACTGACTTCTTTCAACTGGGCCAAAATGTGCACCACATAGGCCATGGACATAAACATCCTTCAGATAGTTTAGTTACAAAATAAATATACTCACCCCCATTGGTCATAACTGTTAATGTCCCATACAACACCTTGAACGAAGATTTTGTGTTCATACATTGCTAGAAGAGAAGAAAGGCTAAAATGAAGTCGGAATATCAGATTGAGAACACATGAAACAGAAGTCTCAGGCTCCAGATCTGTATCATGGTAGGTTTCAGACAATGTACGCTAGTAGGAATCAGAATGTGACCGAACACTCACCAATTAAAGCTCCCAAGATGAAAGGGCTAAGTTTTGTGAACATAATAGAATTTGTTGGTCTGTTTCCTTCAAATACCTGTTTTAAGAAACAATCAGTTAGTCTAATAGTCAACCTCCTAAATAGTCCAGTGCATAACCCCATAAATCTGATGACTAATCCAACAAGTGCACTCTGAAGGGCCAGAGGGAAAATATGGGTGCCAATACAGAGAAGATGTAGGTCATTAGTGCTGCCACACAGTATAATGCCACCCTCTTTTGTACCAGCCCTGCCCTATAGTCCATTCACATCAGGAAACAATTATACACAACAATTCTGTAAACTGCTTGTTGATGGTTTAATATATATATATATATATATATATATATATATATATATATATATATCATTTTTATGATCAAGAAAATCCTCCATAACAAGTGTGAAACTGGTAGCAGTCTGGAGAACTAAAGGACAATGTAAGGCAGATTTACCTTGTGTGGAAGCAATTTCTCCAGTGCCTCTCCAGACAGCCCAGATGCTTGCAACTCAGCCTTTGCCTCTTCTGTAGACTTTCCCTTCATAAGTGCCTCAGTCTGTGCCAAGAAGTTGGCCAAAAGGATCTAGCACAGAATAAAACAGAAATGAGTCTCCACAAGCAAACAGATGACTTTGTGGTTGAAGTGTTCAGCTAAACAGTGAAGATTGAACATCGTTGCAAAGTGTATTTCCAAACCTCAGTTCAGTCATTGACAACTGTATTTGGTTACCAATAAGGCCCAGTTCATATCTGCATTTGGTATTCTGCTTGGGGAGCCCCCGAACAGAATACCAAAAGCATTAAAAAGCAATGAAAACACATGGACCCCATAGACTAATGGGGTCTGTGTGTTTTCCCTGCGGTGTCCCCACGAATCATGCAGAGACAAGAGTACTGCTTGAAGATTAATGCCACAACAAACAGCACTGATATGTCCCCAGTGTCAGAAGGGTGTTCCTCATAGTTCAGTATCATCGCTAGGCTGTGAAAAATGACTCCATCCCACATCCAACCCTCAGCAAGAAGGATTGATGAATAAAAGGCATGTCTAGCATAGCTCTTCTAAAGGCTATGCAAATATATGACACACACAATGATAGAATCCTTTTAACCACTGTCCAGTCGAGTCTTGTGTGAAAGTAACATTGGCCAGAAGATGGTTTATCAGGGTCAGTGGTTTATATTGAGATTTGGAATATTCCCTCTAGTATATAGTCATGTCTTACCTTGTGGTGAAGTCCATTACGAATAGGATGTTGGGTCTGTGCGGGAATCAGGAAGTCACAAGGGATCATACGAGTGCCTATGGTGGTTAAACACATTTCAACAGAGTAGTTTTCATTTGGTAATTGAATTAGACTGGTCTTACGACACGCACTCTTAACTGCAAGTTTCATCATACAGAAGTATTAGATGTAGCAGTTTCCACATTTCCCACTAGATTGGGATACCCAAGCATGTAACAGATACATTGTACCATGTTTAAATGTCTTTATAGTACTTGTAGCGATATTCATCTGAAGGTCTGCCATGTCTACCTGAACTATGGTTTGGCTCCTGAGCTGTGACTCTTCCCCTCTCTAACAGACACCCACAGGCATGACTTGACATGGGGGGGTGGGGGTATTTGTGTGAGGGACCCAATAGTGCCCCCACTCCCCCATAACATTGTTAAGGTCTGACTGTAAGCCAACTGGTTACAGCAGGAACATCCCTCCAATGTTCTCCAGATTTAGAGGAACAGATCAAATTACTCCTGTTTAGGCAAGAGCTTCTGCATATTTATTACTAGAGATGAGAGTACTGTTCGGATCAGCACGCTTGCATAGAAATGAATAGACGTAGTCGGCACACGGGGGGTTAAGCAGCCAGCCGCCGTCAAAGCCGAAGTACCAGGTGCATCCATTCATTTCTATGGAGCGTGCTGTTCGGATCGGCTGATCCGAACAGTACTTGCTCATCTCTATTACCAATTTCTAATATTAAAAAAAAATTGAGTCTTCAATAGTTGATACCTTTTTTTTAATGGCCAACTAAAAATGACAGATTGAATGCTTTTGAGATTATTCTTACATCCCTTCCTCAGGCATAGTTCATGCCTGAGGAAGGGATCTAAGAATAATCCCGACAACTTGCAATCTGTCATTTTTAGTTAGCAAATAAACAAAAACACTACTGAAGACTCAATTTTTTTTATATTTCATATCCACTGGCTAACAGTACAAAGATATTTTTTCCTTACCAATGTCACCATCACTAGACGAGGCTGCAGGGATCATTGAAGCAACACATCCATAGACTAGGGGTTTCCCCAACTTACTGAAATTAGGACCATCTTTCAGAGGAGACTCATTGGGACTACACTACTGTACTTCATAGAGTTATCAATATTTAGCTTCAGTTATGCTCTTCAGCTGTATACTACCTCTGTTCTCCTTGTATCAGCTTCACACATTGCTGTTATGCTTGGTTCACATATCAGTATGCCATCCGTCCATTTGAATTCAGTTTGAGACTAAAAATGGACTGATACACATACTGATTGTATACCGACACCTTTTTATGCTGATGGCAAACACTGTCCCCTAGAGGACAGATAAAGAGATTAAAAGTAGCAGTTGTAAACAGAGTAGAGATAAGGACTTATAATAAATGTCCTTATCTCTACTGTTTACGATTTTATACTTTTAATCCCCAATCTGTCCTTTAGGTGTTTTCCATCAGCATAAAAAAGGTGTCAGTATACAATCAGTATGTGTATCAGTCCGTTTTAAAGTCTCAAACTGAATTCAAACGGACAGATGGCATACTGATGTGTGAACCAAGCCTTAGACAGCTCCACTACCCTTCAGTATCTCCATGATCCCTACGCCACACACAGAAACCCCTCCCAAATTATTTTACTTCTCTGCTACCCCAATACCTCAATTCTGTGATTTTCATGCAATATACACGCCAACACAAAAAGCTGTTACAGCCACACTTTCCTTCCCTACCTGCATTTTCGTCTTTCCCCCATACAGACAGTCCTGGACAGCTTCCATACACTGTGCTATTGTACAAGCTCCACACCTACATGTGGCTGGTCATTACTGACAAAGGTATTTTGGCAAAATACCAGTAATATGTATTGTCAGCAGTCCTGTAGTTTGAACGAAATGTCTCAGCTCTGCTTGCAATCTCCTACCCCTGGAGGTATTTTGATGGATCGCCAAGGGTTTCAACCCACAGTTTTGTAAGCTACAATTGAGAAAGTGCTTGAATATAAGAGCCAGCCATAAGACCTACCCTGGTGTATGAGCTGGTAAAAAGCATGCTGTCCATTAGTTCCAGGCTCCCCCCAGACTACAGGTCCAGTGTTATAGTTGACACGGGTTCCTGTCTTTGTGATGTATTTGCCATTGGACTCCATGTCTCCCTGCAGGAAACAGAATGTAAGTGCTTTTTCCATTAACACCAAGAGCCTTCTACACGAGACAGATTTTAATCGTTACAGACCTGTTGGAAATAGGCTGCAAATCGGTGCATGTACTGGTCATAGGGCAGCAGAGCTTGAGTCTCACAGCCGTAGAAGTTGATGTACCAGACTCCCAGCATGGCCAGAATGACTGGGATATTGTTTTCCAGAGGAGAATTGTAGAAGTGATTGTCCTGTAATGCAGAAGAGTTGAGCACCCCTGCTGTATCAGCTGTGCATAGTAATGTACTGATAGCCAAGTATCATAAGATGTGCATTTCAACACAAACATATTAAAGAGACTTACCATCCAGTGAGCACCAGCAAGAAGCTTCTCAAAGTTGTCATAACCTGAAGGAAGAATATAGAACAATGGTCCTATAAAAGCAGTAAAGAGATCAGAAGGAAATAATGAGAAATGTAAATCAGAATAGATCCTTACCAACATGGAGGGCAATGGAGAGACCAATGGCAGACCAGAGAGAGTAACGACCTCCAACCCACTACAGGAAAGATTATACATAGCCATATATTACATCACAATATATTGTCTCCTAGACTTTTTTGTAGCCAGCATCTGAGGTCAGCACCAACATCACTGACACTGAACCAGTAAATGACCTTTTAGCATACAGTAGAGCAGCCACTTAGTAAACTGCAAGAAAGGTCACAGGAAAGTTCAGACACCAGAATAACCCAGCAGGATATGGTCATGTTACCAGCCAGCTGTCTGCAGCCTGGGTTGTGTACAGTGCAGGGAACCTCATACAGGGACTGACTGATCATCTATAGTCACTGTATACTCATGTATGTATGCACAGCTAGGACACTGGTGACAAGATACTAACAGCAGTCTCCAGTCTGTGGCACGCCTTATAGTGCAATGTTACAAATCCTAGTGTCGCTCTGTCAGTGCATGCTGGAAACTGGCTTTACAACAACCGCACAGCAATGGGTTACAGATTATTGCTGCATGATAACACCATTTTCAATTGGTTAAACTAAAATATTAGCCACTCCTATCAGATACTTACATCCCAGAACTCAAACATATTGGCCGTGTCAATTCCAAAGTCTTTTACTTTTGGCTGTAAAGAAAACAAACAGGCTCAGTAAGTGTTGGGTTAATGTAATGCAGTGCCCCTGCTTTTGTAGGCTACAACCCCCAGCATAGTCCAACAACTTTGGCTGCCAGGGCAAGCAATGGGGTTATAGTTAGTAACAGATGAGAAGCACTGACTTTTTTAAAAAAAATATATATTTAGATTTTTCCAGGTCACTTACTGCATTGGTAGACAGAGCAACAAAGTGCTTGGCCACTGCAGATGGCTGAAAGAGAAAAGAAATATTCATATAGAACAAAATCCATGACCAAAAAGTTATGACCTATTTAATAACATCCTAGACAGCCTCTAAACATTTGGAAATACCCAATGCCCTTATGTCTAGATTAAGGAAACTGATAAGCATTACATCACATACGAACAGTTCTGATAGCATAAAACCCTAACCACTCCACCCTTAAAGAACTCCAACAGTAAGGCCCCAGGCCCAGACGGCTTTACATATCTTTATTATAAAACGTTCCAGGCCAATTTGCTTCCTCATTTATGTCGCCTCTTTAATTCCTTTCTAGAAGGTGCCCCTATTCCCCAGTCAATGCTCCACTCTCACATTACTTTAGTTCCTAAACCCCGCAAGGACCACCAAGAGTGTTCTAACTAACGCCCTATAGCACTGTTGAATACAGACCTGAAGCTTTTTACTAAAATCTTAGCTAACAGACTGAACGCTTGGCTCCCATCCTTGATCCATAAGGATCCGGTGGGTTTCATTCCCTGAAGGACTGTGGATTTAATTGATGTAGCCAATCGCACTGCCACCCCTACTGTCCTACTGAGCCTTGATGCGGAAAAAGCGTTTGACCACCTCGACTGGTCGTTTATGAAAGCCGCCCTGGGTAGCTTTGGTCGGTCTGGGGCCTGTCTCACCACTATTGAGGAGCTCTATTCTTGCCCCTCGGCGGTGGTGAAACTCCTTAACTCAGTCTCTGCTCCGTTTTCCATTCATAATGGGACTCGGCAGGGCTGTCCTTTATCACCTCTTTTTGCCTTATGCATTGAGCCCTTGGCTGCCCAGATTCGGTTGAATCCTGATATTTCGGGTGATTTGGTTAGAGATAAATACTTTAAAATTAGTTTGTTTGCCGATGATGTTCTCCTGACCCTTACAAATCCCCATATTTCTCTCGCCAACCTTCTCCAGGTCCTTAAGATTTATGGAGATTTCTCCGGTTATAAAGTTAACCCCACCAAGACTGAAGCCCTCCCCCTTAATATTCCTACTGCTGATTTACAACTGTTTCGTTCCAACTTTGACTTTCAACGGCGGGAACGCTCTCTCCAATATCTTGGGATCCAGCTCTCCCCTTCCTACTCCACCCTCTATTCAGTTAACTACCCTAGCCTCTTTAATGAACTGAGAGCCCTCTTGGATAAATGGCGTCCTCTCCATATTTCGCTTATAGGTCGTATTAATGTGGTCAAAATGTCCCTCCTCCCGAAGCTCCTCTACTTTTTTGAAACTCTTCCGGTCGCAGTCCCTCACTCTGAATTGCGCTCCCTTCAAAAATCCATCTAAGTTTATTTGGAATTGCAAGCGTCACCACATACCCCGTTCAGTGATGCTGTCTGGTAGGGAGGAGGGGAAGGGGATTGGCGGTACCACACGTATTGCATTATTGGGCTACTCACTTACGCTGCCTACCATTTTGGTCAGCCCCGCAGGCCTATACCAAATGGGTTGAGAGAGAAACTCTGGATGGCTCCGATGCATCCCAATGCGTTTCTGTGGTACCGTTCCTCCCCCCTTCCGTCCACTCCCCTTTTGGATCCTATACGCTTCACAAGGGCCATTTGGATTACTTGCTCTAAAATCTTTACCCTTGCCTCCCAGTGTTCGTCCATGATTTCCTTTTTGTACAACCCCCTCTTACCGGAGGGACTTGCGTCAGCTTTGCTGCGACCATGGAGTAGGCTTGGCCTTTTCCGTGTCGCCGACTTAATAGACCCGCTCACGTTGGTGCTTAGGCCCTTTGAGCATTTTGTGTCAGAACTACATCTACCCACCACTGAATGGTTACATTACCAGCAGATTGTCCATTTTGTTTTTACCCAGTACAGCTCTCTGAAGGTGTCCCCACCAACTGTCTTTGAAAAACTATGTCGTGCGGGCACCTCTACTGCAAGCCTCATCTCTGGCATTTATGGTATCCTCTCCTCCTCTGGACGGCAGGGCCCCATATCGCATAAATATATGGAGAGGTGGTCTGGGGCCTTGAACAGGCAGATCTCCGTGAACCAATGGGAAATTATCTGGTCCCGTGAAGCTAAATCCTCCACCTGTGTTACGTTCAGGGAGACCCAGTACAAGCTACTTATGCACTGGTACCATACCCCAGCCTTGCTCCACTCCCTTAATCCTAACATTTCTTCCCAGTGTTAGCGTTGCCGGGCAGGAGTGGGTACTCTGTATCATATTTTTTGGGACTGTCCAGGGATCTGTCCATTCTGGCTGGAGGTCAAGTCCCTTACAGACGCTCTATTTATTCAAGGTGTCCCTTTAGATCCCCTCAATCTCCCCCCTGCTTATCTGGGTAAACCAACCTCTAAATTGTTTCTTTATCTCTGTACCGCAGCAAAAACTCTCATCGCTCTCCGATGGAAGAGGGCCTCTCCTCCCTCTGGCTCTGATCTTGTAGTCCGAGTTAAGGATGTCCATAGCATGGAGAACTTGACAGCCACACTTAACCATACTGTTGAGGCGTTCCAGGCTATATGGTCATCTTGGGACGCATACTGTATTTTGAATGGTCTCTGACTCCTTCCCCTTCCCTTCCTCCCCCACCCCCTCATTTCTACTCAGGTTTTTGTGATGTGTATACATTTCCAGTCTATTTGACAGTATATGCATTGCTTCACGTTCATGTTTTTTTAGGTTTTCAACTCTTGTATTGTATTTTACAAAAATCCTTTCAATAAAAGTTAGAAAAAAAAAAAAAAAAAAAAAAAAAAAAAAAAAAAAAACACCAACCCTGACCACTAGGGAATAATGAGAATTATAGGTGGGCAATGTTGCTGTTACTGCCATTAATATTGTCACAGACCAAAAGCCTTAGGTGTCAGTATAGGGCTAGATTAATATTGAGACACTAATGCCAGGATAGAGCCAAAAAACATTGGCTCATAGTTACAGGGTACATGTTCAAATATACTTACATCTTTGGCAGTATTCAGGAACCACTCCTTGGCAGTTTCAGCATTGGTGATTGTTTCCTGGGTAGTAAAAGTCTATAAAAAAATAAAATATATACAGTATAAAGAATATGAAGTGCCTGCTGACATGAAAACTTACACCTCTAGAGAGATTGTTTATATTGCAATCTAGATCTGTCCATTTTCTTTGCTGCATTTACCAATATGTACGCTAAATTGGATACGAACTAAGAATCTATGGTACACAATCAGGGGGTGTAAGCTATAGATGGCAGCTATATACACCCCTCATATACAGAGCAAGCCATTATACACTGTAGGTAGTGTAGAATTACTATGGAAGCTTAAAGTCACATCAGTCTCTGTCTAGCATTGTGTATGGGCAGCTGTTTACTATGCTATATGGGGGGGGGGGGGGGGAATTAAACAGAACTGGTCACCAGTCTGCTGTCTCACTAGTTATGACATCCCCCTGTCGCACCATCTATGTTAGCAAACTATGTGACCTTGCATAGCACCAGCCTGCTCAGGCAAACCAAGATTAGATCCTCAGTTGCACAAGAGGCCACAGCAGGGATTGGCTGAGGACGAAGTCCTATACATTTTTTTCCATACAGAGACCAGCAAGCATAGCAAGTAACAGCATTATACAAAGTTATTCTTTAATTTAAAAACCTCCCAAAAAAAAAATAAAAAATAAAAAATAAAAAATGTTCTCATGCCAGAAGCTCCACCTTGTTCTATACAGAACAAATCTGCAGAGTCATTACAGGTTTGCAATTTAGTTTTTTCCTTTACACTATTGTTATATGTTAGACACATAGCCCATACCAAGCCCTTATAACATTTCATTCTGCAAAAATGGTCATCTACAACCCATAGTAAACCGTACACCAACACATGGTAAACTGATATTTTCCCAACAGACTCCCTATGCAAAGTTCAGATGTGACTGGAGTCACATCTGAGTCGCAAAGCAGTGCAGAGTAAATGTTAATCATTACCTTGGATGCAACAATGAAGAGTGTGGTCTCTGGATTGAGTTCTGCCAGGGTTTTGGCGATGTGGGTTCCATCAATGTTTGAAACAAACCAGACCCGGGGACCACCTTTGGAGTATGGCTTCAGTGCCTCAGTGACCATTAATGGACCCTTGGAAGGACAGGCAGAGAGTCAGGTCTTCTAATGGCCAGATTATTAATTATATGGTTAAGAATGTGCAGCGCTTACCAGATCGGAGCCACCAATTCCAACATTCACCACATCAGTGATGGCTTTCCCAGTGTATCCCTTCCAGTCCCCACTGCGCACTTTCTAAAGAAAACCACATAACACATCACACAGTAATTGAAGATAAGAAATGAGCAGACAGAAACCAAAACCTGCACCATACCTGGCAAAAGGCCTTCATCTTTGCCAAGACAGCATTCACTTCTGGGGTCACATCCTTGCCATCAACCAGTATAGGAGTATTTGAACGGTTGCGCAAAGCAATGTGCAGCACGGCACGGTTCTAGAAAGGCATGGAAAGATACAAGATGAGGGATACAAGGGGGACTAGAGGTTTGTTGGGATATTTGTATACAACACTGCACCCCCACCTGCCTCTTATACGTTAGGTTGGCCAAACACCTTCAACAGCTAACACGCACGTACGTTTCTTTCACCCCAACATCTGCTAAATGAACGTCAGCTCAGCATTTAACACGCACTAGATTGTTGGCTAGCTCTGCTTTGGACGACATGCTTCTAATCTGCATGGTCTGATTTAGGCCAGTTGCAGATGCCTGTGCTGCAGAGAGCCTGCTATGAATTAAAACCATGGGCTGCACACAGGGACTCACAGTATGTGCTTCTGCAGCTCCCTTCATTAAAAGAATAGGAGCCACGGAAGCATGAGCTGCAAAATAGGACATGTCCCATCTGATGCAGCCTGGACTATCAGCCTGCAAAAGGGACCACGAGAATCACGGTCGTGTGTACAGGCCCATAGAATAGAGTCAGTGTGCCATTGCGAAATACATTGATAGCACACTGACCCACACCACGGTTGTCTACAAGGGGCCTAACACTGCACACACCACCCATTAGCCAAGAGGTGTATAAAGAGGAGTCACTGACTACATTGCACTGCTTATCACCTTCAGTGTATGCTGAAGACTAGTCCAATTGAATTTACCACCAGATTGAAAACCATGCCAAGCTAAACAGCAGATTGTACAGTTTACTATATTCAGAAGATTAGCCAGAATTTCTCTGATTTGGCATGGAGTGAAAGGAATCAAACACCTGGGGAGAGTCCAAACCCAGCCCTGTATAGTGAAAGGAAAATGCAACCTCAGGTGAGCTTGCAGTTCTTCTGCCAAACAATTCATGTCCACACCCTACCGCGCTTCTACCAAGATATGAAATTGCACTCACAAGAAAAGGGTGAGCTTTATAGTCATTAAAACAGACATTTTTCCCCACATATGTCAACTCCTATGTAACTAAGGCTTGTTCAGTCTCATATGGATTTTGAAGAGATTTTGATGCATTTCTGAATAGGTTTTTATTGTCAAAAAAAAAAAAATAAATAAAATATGAACAGAGGTGAGAAAGGATGGAGCTTTTGGTACTTTAGCCTTTTCCTACAACTTTGCAAGTCACAGTAGATGTGTAGTTACTAGGATATGGTTAGTACCTCAGTGAAGTTTATCTTCTCAGCAGAGAACATGCGTTTTCTGGCATCCTCAACACCTCTTGAATGGGCCTGAAACATGTAAAAATAGAGCATTAGTCTGAGTCCGATACTTTAGAATCACAACCTAGGAGAGAACACAAAAAATACAATGCAACTAAGAGCAGAAACAAGTGAAGCATGGTTTAGCGATTCCACGTCAGCAAGCCTTCGGGTAAGTTCACACAGAGTTTTTTGGTCAGGGTTTTGGCACTGTCAAAACCAGACCAGAAAATGCGTGAGGAGTTTCCTGAGGCGTTTTTTTGCCATTTGAAGTGTTTCCGAGGAGTTTCCTCTTGGGATGTGGTCATGAATTATATTTTAAAAAAACCGCCTGGCGTTTCCTGATTAGGTTTTTGCCAAAAACGATTCAGGTCCCGTTTCTGACCAAAAACATGTGAGCAGGAAAAACCAGCTCACATTGACTTGCATTGAAGCCATGAGCCAGGAAAACGCTCAGGCAAAAAAAAAAAAAAAAAAATTGAACATCTCGCTTCTTTTTTGCTGCCAGCGGAAAAAAATGCTAGTGGAAAAGACTCAGAAGCGTTTTGCATACTTTGAATGGTGCAGTGTCTTTTGGGTTTGGAGGTGGATTTCTGCCAAAACCCTGACCAAAAAACTCCATGTGAACTTAGCCTTAGTGTGCAGAGTAACAAAAAAAAACAAAAAAAAAAACAAACACACCACATGAGACTAAGTCAGTGTGCCATCTAATTAAGTGAACAATATCAATGCCTACATGAAACATTGTCTTAAAACATAATAGCCACAGAATTAGACAACTTATATTTCAGTGTGATCCTTGATCAGTGATAGGATCAGCATTAATACGAACAGAGGACATTTACACAGCCCAATCTTTATATTGAATAAATTCATATAAACCTGTCTAGCCTTGTTGTATTTAATAAACGCCCATTTTAGGCCGGGGCCCCATGGGACGTAAATGCCACAATTTGCCCGTAACGGAGACGCTGCAGGAAAAATCGTGGCGTTGTACAGTGCAGGCAGAGTGGATGGGATTCATGCGAATCCCATCCCCACTTTACGAAAGAAATCGCAGTGCAGAACCGTTGCGGCTTTGCAAATCGCAGCATGTCAATTATATCTACGGAAACACCGGCGGCTTTCCTGTAGATATAATGTTAAGAGAAAGTCCGCAGAGGAAGACTTCATGAACTTTCTCTTAAAAGCGCTGTGGAAAGAACTGCAATGCGATCATGCCCATGTGGCCTTGGCATGTTCCTTTCATTTGCTTCAAGGTATAAAAGAAATTTCTGGCACCTGAGCAGGCTAGCTCATGCCCAGACAATGTCATGCCTCATATCTCCCCTCCTGGAGCAACAGAGCCCTGTCCCAGGTAGATAGGCCTGAAATGCTGACTTCAGCAAAGGTGCTGAAGGTTGCTGACCCCAGGTCTAGATTATAGTCGGCGACTGACACCAGTGATCATCCAGTTAGTGGCACATTAGCCTGTAATGTTATATATACAGGATGCAGGTGATCTCAGCAGCAGTGACATTAATCTACATCATCAAGTTGGCCTTATTCACTTGTCAGACATTGGGGGTCCTCATTTAAATTTGGTTAACAGACATTAACCAATGCTGAGAACTACAGTTTCACAACACCTGGAGAGACATGTTAAAGGTCTAGCTATCCTAGACCAAGATTGCCACATACTGTAAAATTCATGTAAGAGTTCTTGCTGAATGTTTTCTTAACTACAAGAGGAATTTGTGGTTCTTTGTAACATTGCTCTCATCTCCTTTGTTGCACCATTTATTAAAATTAAGAAACATACTTAGGAGTTTCCTTCTAGCCACAAGGGCTGCATTACAGTGATAAGAGGAGAGTACAGGGCAACAACTACACGGCCATGAAGTCCATAGTGGTCAGTACACTGTCCGTCAAAGGGCAATGACTAGGATAATCACAAGTCAGGACAACTGTACCCCTAACTGCAGCCCAAAGCACAAGCCAAAGACGGTCACAGCTTGTTGTCACATCTATATACTTGGTAGCTGATACTTTACCAGTTCTAAGAGCATTTTGAGCACTTCTTCAGTGACCAGGTTCTTGGAGTAATCCACCAAGATGTCTCCTTCTCCAGTGGCAAGGGTCTTGCTGTGTAGGAAAGACAATAGTGTTAAGGCAGTCCTCCACTTCCCCCTAGTATATTTATCTGACCCACATGTTACAGAGTAAATTAAACTGAAATATACGGTACATTTTCTATATATGCCTCTTTTGTAGATTTAGCAAAAACAAAATTTTAAGTCTTATGCAAATTAAGCTATTAGTGCACTGGAGGCGGGCCTTCAGCTCCTTGCAGAACTGCTTTTGTCATTTAGTCCCCTACCATCATCTGCCTCTGCTAACCTGTGCCACAAGACCATTCACCCACTGCCATGACAGCACCCATCCCACTTTAGAAGCATGAGCATTGCTCTTATAGCTGAAAGCCCACCCCCAGTGCACAAATTGCCTAATGAAGCAAGCTTTCACATATCCTACTTGTGTAGCAACAGCAACTTTCCATGTTTTGATAGGATGAAAATATGGCTCCATAGAAAGTGGTTCAGTGGAAAGTTAGATGCAGATTTAGCCGTGAAAAACAGCAGAGAATTGGGCATGAAGTGTGGGAAAAAAAAAACAAAAAAAAAAAACTGCATAACTCTTAAGAGAAAAAAAATGAATCTGTGATATCACTGACCACTATAATATGGCAAGCTTGTTATAGGCCCTGCAAAATGGTCAACAGACCACTGAACATAGGGCATCGTATTACAGTCAGTGCATACAAGAGGTCCCATAGGCTGCCATACAGGACTTAGAAGTTTTTTTTGTCAGTCTGGCTTGGAGATAGAATGCATTACTGAACATTGACTAGGCAGCACCATCTTAAAGCAACGGCAGGTCACTAAAATTTGCCTTCACATTAAGAACTGTGGGGTTAAAACTTCAGGAGTTTGGACAACCCTAAGAACGAAATACAGATTCAGTGCAGTGATCTCCAAACCAGCCAGTCCCAATTAATTTTATAGAGATATTAAGTCATAGTCAAGGACTTCGATCTGTGACATTGTTACCAGGAAAGAAATGGAAGACAGGGCAGGTCCAAATATCTGGTGGCATAATGTATGTGTATTTATGCCCTGCACCATATTTGTTACATAGGCTTCAAATGAACAAGCTGCTTTCTGTTGAACCAAGAGCATAAAATATTAACCATGAGAACCAATGGAGCGTGAACCTGCATGTTTATGCCTGACAAGAGCACAAACTGGCATGACTCTGATATAGTACTACAGAAGAGAACGAAGGTATACCAGGATCTAAGGTCCCTTCGGGCTTTTGGTTTTGTGTGCCCTACCACCATCTTAAACTCTACTTGTTGACAGTGTCCCATGGAGCAACCTATCCCTGTATGTCAACATGCCAGCCTTACCCCATCTATAACAAGTAGTATGAAACTTCCTCCATACAATGTTACAAAATTACAGTTAAGCCTTAACCCTGCTGTGAAATCTGTAGCTGGCAGAACAGAGTTTTCCACACAGCTGTCCTCTCTACCGAGTGATCTCCATCCGCAGCGACCAGGTCAAGCAGGGTGAAGAAGCCACAACTGTGAAGGTTATGCTAAATATAACCAAGGGGAGAGTACTGCATACAGTAGAATGCAAGTGTAGTACCAGACCTAACCGCCCATAATAACCTGCAGGGGTCACATACCCCTACCAAACAAATATAATCCTTACCAGATATTTCTACCTCCTTATTCCCACGTCAACTATAGATGAGGGCCTCTATTAAACAGCAATATAGCAGCGACTGTACATTTCCAAGATGCCTTTGTGACTGATGAAGTCATAGTGTAAATTTAAAAACTGCTTTTGGAAATTAAATTCACTTGCCCCTGCTATAGAAGTAGGATGACTGGTGCATACTTGCCAGACAGCATTTTGGATAGTTTTCCTATAGCCTGAAGTTACAAAGCTGAATGATTGAGTCGTTGCATCTTCCAATATCATTTTGTAATAGTGTTAAATGAGCAGCTCAGGCATCGCACATGGGGAATGCGGCAGACCTCATAGGATTTATTAAGATGACTTGCAAGAACTTAGTGGCATCTTGTAACAATATTCCAGTTTATATTTATATATCCTGTTTCTAAAATCATATATATGCACACACACACACACAACCCTTTGACGATGTATTGTGGGATTTATTTTGTGCTGTTGATACAGTTTACTACTGTGTAGTGACATGGGAGTCTATAGCCCTGTCCCACTCTTCACAGACCACTTTAGGTCTGATAGGAAGCAAAGGCGGCACAAGAACTACGTTGAGCCATGCTGAAACACCACAAGCCAAAGGAAAGACCAAGTTAATTTTTATTTATTTATTTTTTTAAAGTTCCTGCCAAAGCTGGTCCTAGTGGGGCCCATTACAAGTACCGCTATACCGCACCATGGATGCTTGTCATATATATGGTAATAATGCGGACAGACAAAAACGAGAGTCAACCACATAGGAATCTAGGAAACTGACTTCATGAATTTGTACATCACTAAAACATTGCCATCTCCAATCAACAGGTTGAGAATATGAGTTTTACAGTAAGGATGCAGAACTAGTCAGAGATCAACACCCCCTGCAAGTCTAAGGGGGTGGGGGTCTCCATCACAAAGATGGAATTCCCAGCATGCTTACAAACAGTAGATCTAGCCATGTCGGAAATATATAAAACCTCCTAGAAACTAACCAAGTGGTGACACAAGCGCAGGCCTACAGGACTCCTGCAATAAGCTGTACAGGAAAAGCAACAGATCCCCCAGCATGAGCTCATAGCTGCAGAGATGTGCCCTGATGCACGTACTAACCCACAAGGATGAATGAAGGGCACACAAACAGGCTCAGGTCACTGATGCTAATTCATTGCAATGCATTCCTGAGGGGTCCTACACCCTCCTCCTGCAGGGACCCCCCTCCCAGCACACAGCAGCCCAGTCATTAACACTTCTGATGCCGCCCCCAACACAGCAAAGGTCATATTACTGCATCTAACCAAGGGTATACCTTGGCTGTAGTGACATGGGCTCCTAAAGCCAACCTCATGACTATAGTACTATAATGGCTTCCTGCATTAACAAGTCAGGGGGTGTCGCAGATGAAGGGCTTACTATGCCAGGTAGCAGCTAATCCCTTTGCTTGTGAGAGTTAATAAGGCAATTCCTCCCCCGAGACAGAGGGACGGAACTGCTCACTGCAGGAATACACACAATGATTTAGCAAGTACAGCACAATAGTGATGTCTGTGTGAGGTGACAGGCCGTAAGCATTAGAAGACTCCCCTTTACCTAAACTTGTCGAACCTCCCCTTCTCGGCCTCAAAGAGCTTCCTCAGGTTGAGGGTGGCATGGTTGGCTTCGTAGAACTTGGCGAGCTTTTGGTAGACGGGGTTACTGGTGAGAGACATGGCTGAGCTGTGCCCTGAGTGCTGGGGAGAGCAATGGAAGAAGAGAATGACACAGAACCCGGAGCTGAGAGATGACAAGAAGTACGGGGCCGACTACGCCTCTTATAGGGAAGCAGTGCTGTATGAGGAGGCGGGGACACGCCTACCTGATGACAACACATGCTCTAGTAACAGCCAATAGCAGGCTTCCTAGAGCCAAGCCCACTCCTGCTGTAGTCTGTCACTGTCACTGGAGCTCTTCTTCATAAAGCTACAAATAGCGGCCATGTTTATGTAGATCAAAGTGCAGTGACAGATATTGGTTATTGTCTTCACCAATATGGTTCCTTCCGGAGACTGAATAAGGGAGAGCGGGTGAAGAAGCAAAGAGGAGGAGGGGGGTGTCAGCCATTTTATGGACCATGTCCTATCAGCTAACATCCTATGGCTGCTAATTTGCAAGCCAGCTGGCTGAATAAACTAGCTGGATATTGAGCAGCTGTGTGTGCATGGGAACCCCTTCCCCTCAGCTGGCTTACCAGTCATTGGTGGTTCGGGGAGGGGCGGGGCCTCCCCCAGGCTTATCCAGGGCAGCTGCTGGGCCAAGCAACTTTAATGACAGGAGACTTGCTCAGAGGAAAGGCTGACCTGGCGCTGGCAGGACCTACAAGACTAGGAACAAGGAGCTGCTGCATCAAAAAAAAAAAAGGAAAGGGTTAGCAAGCTGGCTGGTCCCCCCTCAAGTTGAGCGAGGCACCAGTACAGGGGGCTCCTTTTCCACTTACAACAGTTCCCAACAGTTCTGGCTGGCTTCCCCCTCCTCTAATTAATTTTCTGCTTCTAAATGGGGAAAACACTTAGACGATAGGGTATGTTGTTCAGCCTTGTTTAGATTAGGGTTAGATGTGTGTCAGGAGGTTGCAGTACTGGATGGGCAGGGAGATTCATTGCCTTTAGTATTTTAGGCAAATATACTGTACATGTATCTGCAATGTACCTCACGCTCTAGCTGTAATAATTATGGGCAAAAGACCCTAATGCCCCTCCACATGTGGCATCTGAAACCGGCAATGCGAGAGACCATAACCTTGTAACGCCTAGTCACTGAACCATGTGAACGCTTAAATTTTTGCCTAACAAAATTAAATTGTCATAATGGGACCAGTTTAGTTATTTTGTACATTGTACTAGGATACATTAAAGGGGTTGTCCCATCACAAGGATCCTATCTATACTGCTGGTTAATGTGAATGTAAGACTTTTCCTAAATACATTGCTTCAGCAAAACTGCTTTGTTTGTTCCCTATCTTACTTTATTCATTTTTTTTTTTTGACATATCCCTTGACTTATCTGGTCATTAGTCAAGTCATGTATCTGCTGCTCTGAGGGGGGAGGGAGGAGGGGCTAAGTGCACGGGAGAAAGCCTGGAGAGGGGGGGGGGGGTAGTTTACCCTTTGGGGGGAAGGGGTCGCCAATACAGACCCGGCATCTGCTGTAATAGAGAGGCGGGGGGGGGGGGGAGGGTTAGACGCTGGCACAGGTGCCTGCAACATCGCTATGCTCCTGCCCTGCAGGAAGCCAGCAGCGGCAGGAGCGATGCTGCTTTTCCGGGGGGGGGGAGGGGGGAGCAGCACCGCTCCTGCCGCTGCTGGCTAGACTGGTCTCACCATCTATGAACGTGCATGCAGTGCCAGCGGCATCTCGCCGCTGGCTTTGCATATGTAACCCCGCCCACCAATGACGCAACAAAGCAGGAAGACAGAAGATTTTACAGCAACGAAGACTGATGAGTATGCGACGTGGGAATACCCCTTTAATTTGGAAACTTGGTCTGGCATTGCACAATCTTCAGATGTGAGTCATGCATAGGGTAGATAGGCAAAGTGATGTATACTGGATGTGACATAGTCAGTGACTAAGGGTAGTGGATATGTGGTATTCAGGTGACCAAGGATCATCTGGTTGCTTACAATAAGGTCTCTGTTATAAGGCATTGGTCCCATTAAGAGAGCAGAATAGGGAGTGTATAGAAGACATGATGGTACGCTATATACATGGAGAACAGTGGCTGCCCAGTAGCTCAGGTGTAGGTGAAGACAGGCAGCAGAACTCGAATTTCCGTAGGGAGGCCAAAGACCTAAGGCCCTTTGGGTCAGCATGTGCAAATAAAATAAAGGAATAAATCAATACAAAATAATAATAATGCGGCAGCCTTGAACGCGATTGGTGACAGCTCATAAAGTTTTCTGTTTGGTGTAATGACTGTGACCTCTATTACAAAATTGTCTGACCACTGTATAAGAAATGCTATTTCTACTGCCGCCCCTGCTACCTCTTGTGTCACCCCCTCTACCTCATAGATTGTAAGCTTTTGCGAGCAGGGCCCTCAGTTCCATTGTTTGAAATAACTATTTCTTTGTATTGTATCTTTTTGTCTGTATTTGAACCCTACAAATTGTACAGTGCTGCTATATAAATACATTTTTTACTTTTTCATTATTATTATTATCAGCCATCATGGCTGCCAGCCCACTAAAACCTCGTGAGAAAGAGGAAAAGGCCAATATGGTACAGTAGCAAGTACATGGCCTGCATCACATACACAGTAGCAAGTTTTTACAGAGAAGCTACAGCTCAACTTGTTTTGCTGTACTATGTTTATTATATTATGCTTAGGGCTCGTTCACATCTGCGCCTGGTCTCCGTTCATGCAGGTTTCCGTTTCCTGCACAAAACAGAGGCAGGAGACGGAAACCTGCAGGACTCTTTCAAACCCATTCATTTGAATGGGTTTGAAAGTTGTCCGGCGGTGAGCGTTTTCTTCTCTCTTTATGCTTTCGGGGTTTTTGTATGTGTGGTTTTGAGGGCTATAACATTTTTATTACCGTATATACTCGAGTATAAGCCGACCCGAATATAAGCCTAGGCCCCTAATTTTACCACAAAAAACTGGGAAAACCTATTGACTTGAGAATAAGCCTAGGGGGGAAATGCAGCAGCTACTGGAAAATTTTAAAAATTAAAATGGTCGGAGTTTTTGGGTGCAGTAATTGCTGGGTGTTGAGGAAGGGGAGGGAGTGTTTTGGTTGTCGGTCTGCCCCTTCCCTGAGCTTGAGGACTGTTTTTTTTTTCCCCACTTGGAATTCAGTCTGGCTGAATATAGGGTATCTGCAGTGCTCCTATTAACCCCTTCCCGATGGAACAGGAGCACTGCAGATCCCCTATATTCAGTAGACCGGGCACTTTCAGACACAGGGATACCTAATGTGTTTCATAGTAATTTTCTACTTTTATATGTATTCTAGGGAAAGGAGTGATTTAGAACTTTTATTTTTTTTAAAGCTGCTTTTTTTCCCACTATTTTATGGGAGATTCTATACATTGATATTGTGGATGGTCATAGACCCTCCCTAAAAAAAAAAAAAAAATATTTTTTTTGCTGACTTGAGTATAAGCCGAGGGGGCTTTTTCAGTACAAAAATTGTGCTGAAAAATTTGGCTTATACTCGAGTATATATGCTTTATTCAACTCATTTCTGCATTTTTTTCAGGCTTTATTTTTATATTGTTTTATTTATTTTTTTATTTTAATTTTTTTTTTTTAAATATCCAGGAAAATATTTTTTTAAAAAAAGAGGGAAAATGTGTCTGTTTTTCACTTTTTTTTTTTTTATAGCACAATGTGCTACTAAAAGACTTCTTAAAATAGTTTTTACTCTCCAATACGGTAATTTTCATTTTGAATGGTGTCGTCGGGGGTGGGGCTAGAGCAGGGGTAGGGAACGTACGGCTCTCCAGCTGTTGCAAAACTACAACTCCCAGCATGCATACTGGCTCTGCTGTTCTGGGAACTCCCATGGACGTGAATGGAGCATGCTGGGAGTTGTAGTATCACAGCAGCTGGAGAGCCAAAGGTTCCCTACCTCTGGGCTAGAGCCTGTGATAGGGGGGTGTTATTGGCATTTTTTACCTTTTATTTTTACTTTTCTATTCATTTTATTTATTTTTTCCATTGTGTCCCCATAAAGAGACCTTTGGGAACATCTGATCATTGTTTGTTTTTTTTGGTTGGGGGCTGATACACTTACCCCAATTGCAGGAAAAATACAGCCGTCTGCCCATAGCTACACATCTGACCTTGGTCCTGTAGGATCTAGCAGTTCTAATAGACTCTGATCCCGGTGGATCACGTGACAGTTGGGGTCAGAGGGGAGCTGCATTATAGAGGCTCCCATAGCTATGTATACAGCACTCATTGAGCACTGTGTACTCAGCAATCGGGAAGGCAGGGATGGTAATAAACCTTCCCTGCCTTCTCTAGGGAAGCTCTGGCTGTAGTAACAACCGGCTCCCTGTTTCTGAAAATGCACGATTTTGTTACCCAGAATTCTTTAGCAGGACATGCATGGACTAATAAGTCCCTGTACCATCTCTCCCTACATTACCCCTTCTGACCCACATCAAGACCTATCATACAGCCAGCCAGTACCCTACTCTGGACTGTTGCGAGGCTGTTAGGTTTCTTTGAAAACCAGATATTAACCTATAGTGGGCTGTCTTCCAAAAGGGGCTGTAGGAGCAACTTCTTCTTAACCAATGTGATCTTATTTGTATATTCTTTACCCCAAATTTTTAGCAGGGTATGTATGGTCTAATAAATCCCTATACTGATTATCTCTAATGAAAGACATTGCTCCATTTGACAAGCTTCAGTAGTAAACATACTATGTAGAAGTTTGGTAACAGAAAAACCTCCACAATGGGGCAGCAGCTCAAGAGTGGCTACCTGCCCACATCATCATTACGTGGGGTCCTAAAAATATATATATCTGCAAATGCTGAAATGTGACTGCTAAAGGTCAATTGTAGTATCCATTTTTTTTAGTGATTGAAAGGCCACTGTGTAGGATGTGATTTGCACTGTAGTATATTGTAAGTATCTGGTGTACACAGTATGTGAAAAGTACCCATTGTGACCAGTGGTGTTTGTATCAAAGCTAGGAGCGAGTTAGTACTCAGACCTGTACAGTTGGGAGCAGGGGGGCGTTCTTCACACCCCAGCAATGACGCTAGGCTACAAGGCCCGCCCTTCTGATAGTGGGGAGATATTGTTACCGAAAATAGCCGCAAGCAGTTTTTAGTCCCATTTGAGATCCAGGGAGAGTGCTTTGTAGGCATAAACGCCTCTCTGTAACCCTGATGCCCTTCTTCAAAGGGGACAAGCTCTTTGCTAGACACTGGGGTGGCAGCCCAGGTAGAAACAGGGAGTTAGACAGGCTCTCCCTAAGCTTTTGGAGGGGAAGGCTATTGTAAGGGGAAAAATATCTGCGTAAACAGAGAGAGATTAGTTTTCCACCATCTTGGTCTGCATGTTCCATTTTGTTCTAATTTTTACCATTATATTAGAAGACTTTTTGCCTGTATCCTATTATTCTCCTTGAAAGAAATTGCTATTCCGTTATTTTATTCAGGCTGTTCCTAAGTTTATCAAGTCCCATAACAAGACAGAATGTTCACAAAATATGAAGTATGCATGTATTTATCATTTGTAAACGCCCATTCTATACTCTGACCAATGATAATTCATATTTCTATGTGATGTAGTTTATTATGCCTAAATTAGCGTACAGCCATTATTCCTCTATAAAAGCTAAGTAACATGTAATAAACGTCAGAACACTTTGATATACAGCATTTGAGTATGTGTGTCTTTGTGTTCCCTGAACTCGGCAGCCATTTTGTTTTAATTTGAAACCGACAGCATTCATTTCCTGGGGTGTTCCCCCGACAGCTTTCAAGCATTGACCATTGCAAAGACTTCTGTCTGTCTGGGGAAATCTATGATTTTCTGCTTCTTTTCTGACATCAGGACTGTTAGGCTTTGGGTTCTCTCCAGATCCATGTTTCTGGAAGCTCCTGCTGCGAATTGCTCCCGTTGCAAAAAAAGTGGTGTGCGGGTATGATAAATGTCTTTTTAATATCATTGCTGATTAGCGGAAATATGTTAAAGGGGTTTTGAAGGCAAAAAGTTTTGATGGTCTGTCTATGGGATAGGTCATCAATATCAGATTGGTTGGGGTCTGACAACCAGCTTCCCTACCAATCACCTGGTATCCATCTACATAGCTCATTAGGGAGAGATGGCTTCTGGGCCCAGGTACACAGTGGCGGATTCAGGGTTTGCAGGGCCCTGGGCAATTGACTTTGGCGGGGCCCTACGTGCAGCGCGCCGCAGCAAATTAGGCCCCGCCCACTTTTATGTTGACTCCGCCCATTCTCATTCATTTTTCATGTATAATCCTCCTACAGTCACCCGTAAATTATATGTCCCCCCCTCCATCTCTCCCCATTTTCATATACACCCTTCATCTACCCCTAGTTTCATGTCCCCCCCTCTATCTCTGTCCCCAGTTTCATGCCATTCTCCCCCTTTATCTGCCCACAGTTTCATGTCCCCCCGTCTCTGCCCCAGTGTCATGTTGTTCTCCCCCCCTCTATCTGCCCCAGTGTCATGCCGTTCTCCCTCCGTTCATCTGCCCCAGTGTCATGCCGTTCTCACACACACTCACCTTCCCTCGTTCCCCCGCAGCTCTCTCCCTCATACACATATTGTAGGCGCGATGTGACATCATCACATCGCGACTACAAATGCCGGAGCTCAGCGTTAAAACAGGAGCTGAGCTGTGACAGCTCCTGCTTTAAACGCCTATGTATTCAGCTCATCGGCGTCCGTAGGACACCGATGAGTTGAAATCGGGACATGCTGACCCAGGGCCGGCTCCAGGTTTTTATGGGCCCTTGGGTGACAGAGCCTCAGTGGGCCCCCTTGTAAAGGAGGCGGGGGAGTCGAGACACTGTGCGTCGCAGATGAAGCGAGTGACGTCATGCAGGAGTGTGGCGTCACCAACGCCATACCTCCTAATTTTTAATGAGTAGAAAGAGGGGTAAAATGCGGCGCGCTCTGCGTGCTGCGGCAAATTTGGCTCCACCCACTTTTATGTTGATTCCACCCATTCTCATTAATTTATCATGTGCTCCCACACAGTATAATCCTCCTACAGTCACCCGTAAATTATATGCCCCCCTCCATCTCTCCCCCAGTTTCATATACACCCTTCCTCTGCCCCCAGTTTCAAGTCCCCCCCTCCATCTCTGCCCCCAGTTTCATCACGTTCTCCCCCTTCATCTGCCCACAGTTTAATGTCCCCCGTCTCTGCCCCAGTGTCATGCCATCCCCCCCCCCTCCATTTGCCCCCCAGTTTCTTTGGGCCCCCTCCATCTCTGTCCCCAGTTTCATGCCGTTCTCTCGCCACCCCCTTCATCTTCCCCAGTGTCATGCCGTTCCCCCCCTCCCCTTCATTTGCCCCCCAGTTTCATGGGCCCCCTTCATTATGTTCCACCTTAATATTTAATACAAAACAAACACTTACACTCACCTTCTATCACTCACCTTCCATCGTTCCCCCGACGCTCCTCTCTCCTCTCTCCCACTCCAGTTACATACGCGATGCAGGAGCTGTGACAGCTCAGCTCCTGCTTAGCTACGGCCCGGCTTGCGTGTGTAGGCGCGATGTGATGACGTCATCGCGCCTACACACGCAAGCCGGGCCGGAGCTTTAAAGCAGGAGCTGAGGTCACAGCTCCTGCTTTAATCGCGTATGTATTCAGCTCATCGGCAGACGGACGCCGATGAGCTGAAATCGTGACAGGCAAGTTCCGGGGGGCCCCCAGAGGCTCTGTGGGCCCCGGCACTTGCCCGACTGCCGAGCTGACTGGGACCATTTTGTTAGGGCCGGGCCGCGGGGCCCCGGCTCGCCCGGCTCTGGATCCCCCCTGCAGGTGCATACTTTTCTCCGGGGCCCCCTCCCTAGAGCAAATTCTTGATAGTGGCGGTTATCGGTGTTCTGATACTTGAAAGGGATACAGCTTTAGTACCCACAACTGCAGTTATCAAGAATACGGTGAGTGAGCAGCGCCGGCATGAAAACAATACTAGGACAGTATTCTGTGCTCCACAGCAGCCCCCACACAGCATTAGGTTCTCCACAGCAGCCCCCACACAGCATTACGCGCTCCATAGCGGCCCACACACAGCATTACACGCTCCACAGCGGCCCCCACACAGCATTACGCGCTCCACAGCGCCCCCCACACAGCATTAGGTGCTCCACAGCAGCCCCCACACAGCATTAGGTTCTCCACAGCAGCCCCCACACAGCGTTACGCGCTCCATAGCGGCCCCCACACAGCATTACGCGCTCCACAGCGGCCCCCACACAGCATTACGTGCTCCACAGCGGCCCCCACACAGCATTACGCGCTCCACAGCGGCCCCCCACACACAGCATTATGCGAGCAGAAACTTAATCCTCTTAAAAAAGCAATTATCCGTGGACTATAATGGGGTCTGACAGGTTTCCACCCAGTTTCCACCTGAAAAAGGTGAAAAATGTGGCGAGAAAAGCGCTGCTTGCAGTGCTCTTCTGAAGCAGAGAGAGGAACAGAATCCTCAAATGGAGTTCCAGCGCTGGTGAGAACACATCCTAAGGGGGCTTTTTTTTTTTTTTTTTTTTGCAGATTGTGAGCCACACATAGAGCTCACAATGTACATTTTTCCCTATCAGTATGTCTTTGGAATATGGGATGGAAATCCACGCAAACACGAGGAGAACATACAGACTCCATGCAGATGGTTTTTTGCCCTTGGCAGGATTTGAACCCAGGACTCGAGTGCTGCAAGGCTGCAGTGCTAACCATTGAGCCACTGTGTGGCCCCATAACCTAAGGGGGCATGTTACAGTGTGATAGGTCACTAATGGGATATTATATTGTATGGTGGCTACAGAGGCAACATTTCACAGTGTGATGGGCCACAGTGTATGGGGGTCATCAAGGAGATATTATACTGTATGAGGGCCAAAAGTTGCTATTATGCTGTGTGGTGATCACTAAGGGCACTATATTATAGGGAGGCCACTGAAGGAGTATAATATTATGTGGGATCACTAAAGGGGCATTTATTTTGTATGGGCTCCTTAGGAAGCATAATTCTAAGTGGGGCCATTTAGGGGACACTAGCCTCTGTCCACAACTTTGTCTGTGGTTGTTGGGGTCAATGATCCGCTTATATTCAGCAAATTGCTGCCGTCGATGGTTTGCCTGCTCCAGCGTTTCAGCAGCTCTTAAGCTGTCCTGCTGCCGAACTAGTTCCTCACGCCGTGCCTGTGATTGTTCCGGCATCTCAGCAGCTCGCTGGGACGCCATATAATGAGCATGTTGTTCGTGTTGATGATCCACCTGCTCCGGCGTTTCAGCAGCTGTCAAGCAGGCCTGCCGCTGAACTTGTTCCTCGCACTGTGGCCGTGATTGTCCCGGCATCTCAGCAGCTCACTGGGAAGCCATATAATGAGCGTGCTGTCCGCATTAATGATCCGCATGCTCCGGTGTTTCGGCAGCTCTCAAGCTGGCATGCCACTGAACGTGTTCCTTGCACTATGCCTGTGATTGTTCCGGCATCTCAACAGCTCACTGGGATGCCA
This sequence comes from Leptodactylus fuscus, assembly GCF_031893055.1. Classification (NCBI taxonomy): domain Eukaryota; kingdom Metazoa; phylum Chordata; class Amphibia; order Anura; family Leptodactylidae; genus Leptodactylus; species Leptodactylus fuscus. The sequence goes on from NC_134271.1 coordinate 64,087,048, forward strand.
TATAATGAGTGTATTGTTGTCATCGATGATGCCCCTCAGCTCCGCTTAAGGAGAACTCTGTTGACTTCTGGCTACCTTCATGGCTCTCGTTGTTTTAGAATTTTGTGAAAAATTAGATGTTCTTTCTCCCGGCATGTTTAAAAGTAGCAAACCGCCAATTTGGAATAAAGATGTTTTCCCATCCAGTGTATAAGTACTGACTGGAGCAGATCAAATAATATGCAAATGTATGTACACAATGGACTGAGGGTAGATGTGTGTTTACATAGAGAGATAATAGACCTGGCTTTATCAGAACCTGAGATAAGCTGCTGCAAGAGCAGTATAATATAGTATGTGGACATAAATTCATAACAGTCGTGAAGCCATGTCATTTACCGGATAAAAAGTAGCCTATATGTTATTCGAGGTTACAAACTATCCATGTGCCAAATTTCAACCAAATCTGTTCCGCCGTTTTTGCGTGATTGACTAACAAACATTTATAATATTAGTAGGATTATAATGTGTAGTGGAAACTAAGGAGCCATCATCATTGTCTGTTACTTATTAAAGGTCACTATTACTGTGTTGGGATATAAAAAAAAAAAACTCAATAGGGATGGATAAGGTCAAAGGAAACATGGACAGGGTTATGGGCACAACTTAAAGCATAACTAAACTTTCTGACAACTTTTGATTTTCTGGCAGTAAATAAATTTTGTAATATACTTTATCAACAAATTTTGGCTAATTTCTGTGAAATCTTTTTTTTCTTCACTTTCTCCCTTGTTTCTGTATTGAGAGCTGTTTCTGCCGTTCACTGAATTTTACTGTGTACGAGAGTAGGGGGCTGTGTAACATGAGAAAATGAGGGGAGGGTCACATCACACAGTTATAGCTTGGACATTATAAAATGTATACATTTGTTTGAGGTTCTCTTCTTCAATATCCTAACACTAAAGTTGCAGTGCTATCTATACTATCTTGCGCCTGCCTAGTGTGTGGCTGCATGTGTTTACAGCTGCTGAAAACTAAACTGATCTTTCTCTATCCCGTCCTTTTTTCTTCACTTTTTTCTATTACTATAAGGAGTATTAGTATAAGAACTTACCATGGGCTGGAATTTGATGCAGAAACTCTTATAAAGAAATCCTTTTTGAGCCTTTTTGTCTGACGCATGCCTCCACACAGACAAGGAAGACTGGTTTACACTAAGGAGACACTATTACACCTTAGAAGCATGCTGCAGGACAAGCTACAGGACAAGCATGCTCTTACCATCCCCCACGAACTAATAAGGAAACTTAGAAAACGCGGAAAACGAGCCGGCATACTGAGACGCAAAGGAAAAAAACGCAAAAAGCATGTGATCCCATCCATCATCATGGGGAATGTGAGATCAATTGTGAATAAGATGGATGAACTGACAGCACTGACCAGACATCAACAGGAGTTTCGTGAGTGCAGTATGATGCTGTTTACAGAAACTTGGCTTACTGAAATCACTCCGGACACACTTGCCTCCGTGGAGGGCTTCAAACTTCTTCGGGCGGACAGAACACTGGAGAGCGGTAAGCGAATAGGCGGAGGGATTGCAATATTTGTCAATGAGAGATGGTGTAATCCAGGACATATTGTGGTTAAGAAACAATTGTGTGGAAAGGATATTGAACTGCTAGCCATGAGCATGAGACCTTTTTACCTGCCAAGGGAACTATCACATGTTATCGTACTAGCTGCATATGTCCCCCCCTCTGCTAAAGCTGACGCTGCTTGTGAAGTCCTCCATGCTGTTGTGAGTGAGCTGCAATCATCCCACCCCCATGCCCTGCTCCTAGTGTCTGGAGACTTCAACCATGTCTCAGCATCCACTTGTCACGGTACTAGTGGAACAGGATCAGGAGTCCAGTCGTCAGGTAATGCACAGGAGGCTGGAGACAGCACGTGGGTAGCCCCAGGGGCTGAGGTAACAGTCCAAGAGCAGATAAGCCAATACCAGGTAGAAGTCTGTAGTAATTCGGGAGCTGTATTCAAGCTATGGTGAACTTGCAGGCAACAGTTGAAGTTCCAGGGAACTGAAGAAGCGCTCCAGCAAGGAGGTCTCCTAGGTGTCCAGGCAGTATTCAAAATAGACAGAACACAATACCAACACAAACAGGAAGTGTCAAAGTCACCTATATATAGCCAGTCCAATCAGGGCAATACAGGGCGGGTTCCAATCATGAGAATCAGCTGATGAGCCTCTGCAGTAGGCTCCACACTGAAGTCCAGCAGGCTGTTAGTCAACAAGCTGAGTAGCTCAGGAAGCAAAGAGACACCGGGCAAGACAGCAGGTCACAGGTTCAAATCCTGACATCACTCCCCTCCTAACGGCGACCTCTGGGCGCCACAAGACCTGGTTTTGTTGGGTACTGCTGATGGAAACGTCTAATCAAACGAGGCGCATTGATGTTAGATACTGGTTCCCATGAGTTTTCTTCTACACCATACCCTTGCCATTTGATTAGGTACTGTAGTTGGTTTCTGTATATACGGGAGTCCAGGATCTTTTCCACGACAAATTCTTCTTGTCCATCCACTTCAACTGAATCTGGAGGTTGAGAGGAACGTTCAGGAAATGGATTGGACATAGCAAGTTTCAGTAGAGACACATGGAAAACAGGATGAATCTTCATTGTTTCCGGGAGTTGTAAACGTACTGCCAGAGGACTAATTATTTTAGAGATCTTATAGGGGCCAATAAATTTCTGTCCTAGTTTGGGTGCAGGGACCTTCAGCTTAATATTCCGCGTAGACAGCCATACTCTATCCCCTACTTTGAATTCAGGCACCGGTCTCCGATGTTTATCTGCTGCTTTCTTATATCGCTCCTGAGCAGCTCCCAATGTTTCTTTTAACATTTTCAGATTTTGTTGCAGTGATGCGATTCTTTCTGTAACTGCTGGAATTAGTGGAGCCACTGGATTTTTAGGGAGAATACTTGGATGGTATCCCAGATTTGCAAAAAATGGTGTTTGCTTTGTTGAAGAATTTTGAGAGTTGTATGAGAATTCCGCAAAAGGTAATAAGTCTACCCAGTCATCCTGTAAATGGCAGATGTAACAGCGTAGGTATTGTTCTAGCGTCTGGTTTGTACGTTCTGTCTGACCGTTAGTCTGGGGATGATAGGCCGTTGACAAATGAAGCTTGATATCGAGTGATGTACAGAAACTTCTCCAGAATTTGGACGTGAACTGTACCCCCCAATCTGAGACCACCTCATCCGGCACACCATGAAGGCGAAAGATATTTTGGACTATCAAATCAGCAGTTTCTTTGGCCGAAGGCAGACCGGTACAAGGGATGAAATGAGCTGCTTTTGTAAGTCGATCTACCACTACCAATATTGATGTTTTTCCTTTTGAGTTAGGTAGATCCACTATGAAGTCCATTGAGATCGAACTCCAAGGTCGTACTGGAATGGACAATGGTTGCAGCAACCCCATTGGTGAGGAACGTGAAGGTTTATACCTGGTACAGGTATCGCAAGAAAGGACGTATTTTTTTGCATCTTCTAGACAGCCGGGCCACCAGAAGAAACGAGATAACAGCTCATGTCTTCTGTACTCCCTTATGTCCTGCCAATCTGGAATCATGTACGAACTGTAGAATCCTCAGACGCATTGCTTCTGGTATGTATAGACGCTGTCCATCAGTCCATACTTGATTTCTAAAGAATAGATGTACATCCCCTGATGGGTGTGATAAGAATGTATCAGTGTCATAGGCCGCTTTAATGTCTTCCAGCAGATCCCCTTCATGGATAATACCTACAATTCTTGTCTCGGAGACAATAGGAGTAGGTGGAGCTGAAGGATTAATATCACTAGAAAACATCCGTGACAGAGCGTCTGCCTTTCCATTACGAGATCCTGGTCAGAATGATATTGTAAAATTGAAGTGATTCAAAAATAGACTCCATCGGGTCTGACGAGGGGAGAGGCACTTAGCTGATCTAATGAACTCTAGGTTTCGGTGATCAGTTAGAACTAGTATCTGTTGTGAAGCTCCTTGTAGATGGTGTCTCCACTCTTTAAATGCTGAGACGATGGCAAGCAATTCTTTATTTCCCACATCATAGTTTCTCTCTGCAGAAGACATCCGTTGAGAGAAGAATGCACATGGATGCAATAGCTTCTTTTCACCTGACCTCTGAGAGAGGATGGCCCCAACTGCACAGTCTGATGCATCTACTTCGACCACAAACGCAAGTTCTGGATCTGGATGACGTAGTACTGGAGCCGTGGTGAATTTAACTTTCAAACGAGAGAAAGCTTCCTCTGCTTGTGGGGTCCAGGAAAAGTGGGTTTTCTTCTTTGTCAGCTCTGTGATGGGGCCTACAATCTCTGAAAAGTTTTTAATAAAGCGTCTGTAAAAGTTAGAAAAGCCTATGAATCTTTGCACTTCTTTTACAGTCTTGGGAGTCGGCCAATCAATAACTGCTTGGATCTTTCTGGGATCCATACGCAATCCCTGAGAAGAGATGATGTACCCTAGGAACTGAATCTCTTCCCGATGGAACTCACATTTTTCCAATTTGATGTAAAGTCGGTTTTCCCGCAATCGTTCCAATACACATCTTACATGCTCCTGATGTTCTTCTAGAGATCCAGAGAAAATTAGTATATCATCTAGATAAACCACCATGAATTGATCTAGTAAATCTCTGAAGATATCATTTGCTAGATGTTGGAAGGTAGCCGGAGCATTGCAGAGCCCGAATGGCATTACCAGACTTTCAAAGTGTCCATATCGAGTACGAAAAGCAGTTTTCCATTCGTCACCTGGCCTTATCCGGATTAAATTGTAAGCACCCCATAGGTCTAATTTGGTAAAGACCTTTGCTCGTTGAACTTTCTCCAACAGTTCGGGGATCAGAGGCAATGGGTAGCGGTTTTTTACTGTAATTTTATTAAGCTCTCTGTAATCCACCACTGGCCGTAATGAACCGTCCGATTTCTTAACAAAGAATATAGGAGCCCCTGCAGGAGAAGAAGATGGCCGAATAAACCCTTTTTTCAAGTTCTCGTCAATGAAGTCCTCCATTGTAGGTGTTGGTATCCTGTCACGGTACTAGTGGAACAGGATCAGGAGTCCAGTCGTCAGGTAATGCACAGGAGGCTGGAGACAGCACGTGGGTAGCCCCAGGGGCTGAGGTAACAGTCCAAGAGCAGATAAGCCAATACCAGGTAGAAGTCTGTAGTAATTTGGGAGCTGTATTCAAGCTATGGTGAGCTTGCAGGCAACAGTTGAAGTTCCAGGGAACTGAAGAAGCGCTCCAGCAAGGAGGTCTCCTAGGTGTCCAGGCAGTATTCAAAATAGACAGAACACAATACCAACACAAACAGGAAGTGTCAAAGTCACCTATATATAGCCAGTCCAATCAGGGCAATACAGGGCGGGTTCCAATCATGAGAATCAGCTGATGAGCCTCTGCAGTAGGCTCCACACTGAAGTCCAGCAGGCTGTTAGTCAACAAGCTGAGTAGCTCAGGAAGCAAAGAGACACCGGGCAAGACAGCAGGTCACAGGTTCAAATCCTGACACCACTCTACCAGACTTCACACAGTATGTAACCTGCCATACAAGAGACAGCAAAACACTGGACTTGCTCTTTGCTATTGTGAGGGATGCATATAACTCATCTGCCCTACCACCCCTAGGCAGATCAGATCACAACCTGGTACATCTGCGACCCATATACATTCCACTGGTGCGCAGAGAACCGGCAGTTACCCGTACAGTGAAGATTTGGTCAGAGGGAAGTGTCGAGTCTCTAAGGGACTGCTTTGATATAACTTTATGGGAAGTGTTTCAAGACTCATTTCCAGAGGACATTGAGGGACTCACACATTGCATAACGGACTACATTAATTTCTGTGTGGACAGCACGGTACCAACTAGAAAGGTGAGGTGTTTCTCCAATAACAAACCATGGATCAACTCTGAGATTAAAACTCTCCTCATGGAAAAAAAGAGAATTTTTAGGTCTGGGGACAAAAATGGCCTGGGGGCGGTGCAGAAACAACTAAGACAACTGATCAGAGAAGGGAAAGCCAACTACAGGCGGAAGATGGAGCTACAGATGGGGGAGGGTAGAATCTCTGAGGTGTGGGACAGCCTTAAGGCAATTTCAGGACACAAGGAAAAGACAGGGCACCGAACAGTAGGGGACAGGAAGTGGCTTAACGAGCTTAATCTATTCTTCAATAGATTCGACTCCAAGCAAATGCTCCCTCCACCAGCATGTCAGCCAACCGCCCTCCCCTCAAACACAAAGACCCAACCCCCACCGAACTGCGGTCAACTGCAATCTGACTATCTGATCCTGCAGGAGTCTCAGGTGTGTAAGGAAATGAAGAATATTAGAGCAAACAAAGCGGGGGGACCTGATGGTATAAGCGCAAGAGTTCTTAAAATGTGCAGTGACCAGCTGGGTGGCATTATTACGCACATGTACAATATGAGCCTGAAGCTGGGAGTAGTACCTCAACTGTGGAAAACATCTTGCGTGGTACCAGTCCCAAAGAAACCCAACCCGATGGGCCACAATGACTACCGACCAGTAGCACTGACATCACACCTGATGAAGGTCCTAGAGAGACTGGTTCTGACACACCTACGCCCCCTAGTGAGCTCCGCTCTGGACCCCCTCCAGTTTGCCTACCGGCCAGGCATTGGGGTAGATGATGCCATCATCCACCTTCTTCATAGAGCTCTCTCTCACCTGGAGAAACCCGGGAACACTGTGAGAATAATGTTCTTTGATTTCTCTAGTGCTTTCAACACCATTCAGCCAGGGCTACTGAGGGAGAAGCTGAACCTTGGTGGTGTGGACCATCACCTGTCCAACTGGATCCTAGACTACCTGACAAACCGCCCCCAGTATGTGAGAGCCCAGGACTGTGTGTCTGACATGTGATCTGTAGTACGGGGCACCACAAGGTACAGTTCTTGCCCCATTCCTCTTCACACTGTACACTGCTGACTTCAGGCACAACTCATCCAGCTGTTACTTACAGAAGTACTCCGATGACTCTGCTATAGTCGGCCTTATCACTGATGGCGACGATAGGGAATACAGAGACTTAAACCGGGATTTTGTTGAATGGTGCCAGCAGAACCAGCTCAGGATTAATGCTGGGAAGACCAAGGAGATGGTGGTGGACTTTAGTAAACGGAGAGGTGCTCCGACCCCGGTGGAGATCCAAGGAACATGTATTGAGATAGTCAGGACCTATAATTACCTGGGCGTGCTCCTCAACAATAAACTAGACTGGGCTGATCACCTGGAGGCGCTGCACAGAAAGGGCCACAGCAGACTCTACCTGCTCAGGAGGCTGAGGGCCTTCGGAGTCCGGGGGACACTTCTTAGGGCCTTCTTCAACTCTGTGGTTGCCTCAGCCATCTTTTTCGGTGTGGCCTGCTGGGGAAGCAGTATATCAACCAGGGACAGAAATAGACTTGACAGGCTGATCAGGAGGGCCAGCTCTGTCCTGGGGAGCCCCTTGGACCCAGTACAGGTGGTGGGTGACAGAAGGATACTGTCTGTGGTGACCTCCATGCGGGAAAACAAATCCCACCCCATGTATGGGACCCTGATGTGACTTGGCAGCACTGTAAGCGACTGTCTGCTTCACCCCAAGTGTGAGAAGGAGCGCTATCGCAGGTCCTTCCTTCCAACCGCGACCAGGCTGTATAATCTACATCAGACCAAACGAAGATCACTCCGCACAGAGAACTAATGATTATGACGATGACCATGAGGTCTTCCTCTTTCTCTTCTGTTTTTCCTTAGCTGCCATGGACTCCTAGTATATCTTCTCTTCTCAGCTTATCTGTGTCTACGTCTGTAATATATTACTCTGTATTATCCTGTATCTGTATTACTATGCTGCTGTAACATGCTGAAATTTCCCCAATGTGGGACTATTAAAGGATTATCTTATCTTATATTACTTCCAGAGATATCACTGGTTGAAAACACAGTCGGGATTAGGATATTTATATGCAGCTGTATAATACAGTATATATGATATAAATATCCTAAACCCGACTGTGTTTTCAACCACTGATATCTCTGCAAATAATTTAGATAGCTTTGTAACCTTAGTGTCATATTAAAGAAGACAATCTACTATTTCATATGACCCCAAAAGCAAATTTGTTTGTTTTTTTATAATGTCATTCTTGTTATGTTATTAATGGCACAAGTACTGCCAGAAAATTAAAAGTTGTCCGAAAGTTTAGTTACACCACTTATGTCTAAGTGGTAGTAATTGGAGGGGGCACTTAGGAAGCCTTTGCAATGGGCCCACAATTTGTGTTAAACTGGCCTGATAGTTGAAGGTGTATAAAATTCAGCACCTAACCATTAAATCTGCCTTCAGGCTAGGATCACACTGTGCTTTTTAATTAAGAACTTCATGCTTTTGCAACTCTAAGATGCAAGAAATGTGAAAAAGTTGCAGCTATGAGTAGGCCCAAAATGACAGCTACACTGGCCATGGTGGCTTTAGGTGCCAAATCCTTTTTGAGGGAGTCATATACACTGCAAAGTTTTGTCAGAAGTATTCCCAGAAGGTTGGAAGCTGTTTTAGCTGCAAAAAGGGAAACCACATTTTATTAACACCTATGGATTTAGAATGGGATGTCATATTAGCTCCTGTACATGTAATTTGTAGTTCTCCCAATTCTTTTGTCTTTATAGTGTAAGTGCTGCAACCCAGATTGATGGAACCGGAGGTTGGGAGTAGCAGTGGCTATAGCAATATCACTGGATAGCCTAAATGCCTTCAACGAAACTTATCCAGCAACCTCCTAGGTTGGACACTGATAAGGGGCCTGCATGCTACCAGATAGCGGTAGTAGTAGTTCCCCAGGCGCTTTCAGTTGGAGAGAGGTCCTCCCTTACCCTGAGCCATGTGACGGTGTTTGGAAGGGCCCTGATTGTGAAAGCAGCAATGCAAGGCAGTAATGCAGTTAAAACAGAGCAAACATTACTGTGGAAAGCTGTATAACTATGAACACACACAGCTTCCTGATGGGGGTAGTAGCCACCCAACTGTTTGGTTGACCCAGGCTTGGGGATGAGGGATGCCCAGATCATAGTGGTTAATAAGTGCCTTGTACAACACTCAGCCAGTAGATGGTTCTGGAGGCTGTTGGTAAGGAAGTCATTTGGGCCTAAATACCTTGCTAGATGGGTCCTGGAATATAGTAATCTGGTCAACAGGACTCCTTCTCTCCTCTTGGCACTCTGTCAGTTCAGAAGACAGACTATGCTTCCCTGTCTCAGGGCTGTCTCTGCACCAACTTGGGCTGTAATCCTCTCCCTCAGGGCCTGACTAGAACTGTCAGGGCACAGTGTCATAATACTCAATGCTAGACTCACAACCACTGAGGCCTAATGGTTCTCTGGTTCTTTTCTCTCCCTCCCAGTGACCTGTGATTGGCCAGGGTTGTATGAAGCATTACAGAGGTAAAGGGGTGACCGACAGAAGGGGCAAACTATTAGGGATAACACAATAGGTAAGCTGCAGAACATAAACATTAGACAAAGGCCATTTAAGCAGTGTCACTCTGGGATGCTGCATTAGTTTTAGACTGGTGAGAGTCCAGCTGCTGCGAGTCCGACCAAACAAAACATAGGGTCCTGCTTGTTTCATCAAAATGTAGCTACAGTCACCCAGGTGACTGCCAGGGAAAGTTGAGTATATAGGATAGTATATAGGATAGGAATGATAAGACTGCCACTAATCTATACCTGTACTTATACCTTATCCTGTGGAGAGGGGACGCATTATATTCAGGGCTTCATTGTGATGAAATGGAGTTCTAAGTTTTATTGAGCCAATCTACGATGCTGTCAAATCAGGTTGTGATACCTGGTGTCAGTGTTAGGATTTGGAGCAATAATATGGATGCCAAAATGCAGCGGCATTACAGACGTCTGATTGAGACCTTGCCATGCACTAACATCAAGGGGGAGTGCGCCTAGTGTGTGTTGCTGTGACAACGTGTGATGAAGTTATCGATGCTGGTTGCTATGTGCTGACATGATACACTGCTCTCATTTCCTACTATGTGTATTTTTTCCTTTTAATTTTGTAGGTTATATATGCATTTGCATTGTACAATGCATTGTTTTACATTCAAATGCATTAAGATCTAATTGTGGTTTATAATATATTAGTGTATTAGAGAAAGTACCTGGAATTGCCTCGGTATAAACCGCAAGTGTAAAGGATTCCATCGAATTGAGGAAGGCTGATTTTTTCCACTGGTGTAATACAGGACTTGCTTGTTGTTATCCTATGATAATGGCGTATATCAGCAAAGATAAGAATATACAATTCTCTGATAATGTCAGTGAACGCTATACTTCATGAAGACTTCTTCTTGGTTCCACCCATTTCATGTGGACTTCATGCACTGCCTCAGCTTCACCCACCAGCCCATCGCAGCTAACACACCCTACACTTCAGCATCTGTTGGCACATGATTCGAGTGAGAAGAACTAACTATGCCACTAATAAATGAAGCCCTAACCCACCGGGTTGAACATGGACAATGAGGCCAACTAGTGACAGTCACAGCAGGGGTGTGAACACAGAGGTTGGTGCGCAATTATTTAGCCACATCCGTGCTGCAATCCTCTGACAATAGTGTATGTCATTAAGGCTATGATGAATCAAGGACTTGCAAACTTCAATTGGCTAATACAGGTCATATCATATCCTTGCTGTGGAAGCCAGTGGTGATATATTTGCTTTTGTGAATATGTGGAGAATGGTAGGTCATAGAAAGCTGAAAAGAAGTATACAATCTTCTGAAGTAGCTGATTTATCTAGGTGCCAAACTTGGTGCAAATTGGACTAGGCATTTGGCCATGCATAAAGAACAGACGGCAGAAATTCATTTTTATGTATATGTTACCAGCAATGTATGAAAAGCAGACATTGTATACAACACCTAAGCATTGTATAGAATGCCCGGCGTTTTTAGGCAATGTATGAAATGTGAGAATAGTTACATACTTTCCCTAGACATTCTATAGAATAGACTTCAAGGTCAAGCAAGATGCTGTATTGGAGGACATAAGACATGCTGAGAAATGTGCTCTGTCCAATCTAAATTAGTAAATTCTAATTTGGACACTAGGTGGCAGCCAATTATTCTTTTCAATAATGTTGCCAAAATTCACTTGCTGCAGTCATTCTAAAAATTCCTAAATAATCTCCTATCCAAACTGTTCTCATCCCTTGTGTGTTTACAATGAAAACAAAAAGTATAGAAATGGTCTTATTATACAGTCCCTGTAGCCTCCATAGAGGTAAGCACATCATGGAACGCACTTGGATAACACTCAGCCACACTTGTTCATGTACAAGGGGCCTTAATGCTCCTGATCACAGTACTGCACCTGTATCTGCACAGCTCTCTCCCTCCTTGCCCTACACTGATCTGTCAGATTGGTGCAGAACAGGTGGAGAGGATAGTTCAGTTGGTACACTACAGCCCAAACAGGGGATGCTCAGTCCCCTGGCTCCACAATCACAGTGGCTGGGGGAAACTACTCATCTCCAAGCACTGCCCTCTCTTATTAATATATTACTGCAGCAGCAGGAATCGGTAATCCTCCCTGCTGCCTGTACATTTTGTGCGCAGGAAGCAGGGATGATCATCGATCTCTGCTGCCTCTTTAGACATTTATTAATACTGAAGAACAGCGGTAAGTGTGTGTGTGTTGTAAAATAATCGTTGATTATGTAGATAATCAGTTTTCCCTTAGTCCAAACAGAAACACCACGCATGGGGTATTCCTGCCCCTGTGTGCTGTTTTAGGACAGGTGGAACTTTTAATAAAATTGAATCATGCATTAACCCTACCGTAAGTGTCCCCTGTACAGTATAATGCTTCTTAATGCCCTCCACACAGTATAAAGATTCTTAGTGCCCCCTACAGAGTATAATGCCCCATTAGTGACCTTCACACAGTATAATGCCCTGTTACTTCGCGTGGAAACACCAATAGAACATTATACCATGTGATTTCACCCTTATCTTCCCTAGCATACAAGTTAGTAACATTGATCCCTCTACTACATTTAACCACCAGAGAAGTGTAAACTAATATGAAAGAAGAGATTCTCTTTTTTCATATGACACTAAGGTTATAGTTCTACTATTTCCAGAGATATCACTGGTTGAAAATATAGTCATGATCAGGGTATGTAAATAATAATAATAATAAATAATAATAATAGCTGCAGATACATAGAAATATTCTGACTGTGTTTTCAAACAGTGATATCTTTGGAAATATTATAGATAGCAATGCAACCGTCATATAAGAAAAAAAATCTCTTTCGCATGACACCAAAAGCAAGTTTATATGTGTATAACGCCTGAGATATAACTTTTTGAAGTGACCCCTCACCACCCTCATTTTCTTTTCATTTTACACAAGCCGCTACTCAATGAGAAACAGGAACAGCAAGGAAAAAAAATTAAGAGATGCAGGATTTAACACAAAAGAGCCAAAATTTGTTAATAAAGAGTATTATAAAATGTATTCATGACACAAATACTACACAAAAGAAAATCAAAAGTTGTTTGAAAGTTTAGTTATGTTTTAACAAAAGACTCTTAAGTTCCACAAGGGGGCAGCATATTACTACAAGATGTTATGTCTTGGCATGTGTATATAACATTACTGATGGAAGTAGAGAACCTACATGAACCGGCGTCAAAAAATGCATAAAAAACTATCACAGGCAGTTTACCTGAGCACACATTGCTTCAAGCAAAGTCTGTGATTGGACCCTTCCTTCCATGTCCAATTTGTAACACTAGTATCTTCCTATGTGCAGGGGGCCCTTTCAGTCTGCTAACATATCAGAACCCAAGTATGAATGCTACATCAGCTGTCCATATTGCTACATCATCGGCTGGTGGCTTTACTGAAGATTTCTTACTGCTTGGGTTATCATTTTAAGGGGTATACCCATCTCTTAGATCCTATCTATTCTGCTGGTTTATGTAAATTCAAGAGTTGCTGCTGGAGCTGACTTCTTAAGCCTCCTTGACGAGGAGACTCTCTGCAGCTGAGTCGCTGCCGGAACATCCTCAAAGTATGGACTGGAGGGGGGTAGAATGACAGGTCCCACTGCCAATCCTACCTGTCATTCCTAAAAATCCAGCCCAGTACTGAGCATTTACCAAAATGCTCAGCAGACGAAAGTTGTCTGCTGACAACAAACATTTCTGGAGTTTTCTCATCTCACCCACCTTAGTAGTCTGGGTGAGATGTACACCCCCTCCATTACCTGACCAGCCATCAGCTTACTATATATATATATATATATATATATATATATATATATATATATATATATATATATATATAATTTAATAATTTAAAAAAATGCTTAAGTCTTATTTCAATATTTTTTCCATTAGGTATGCTTTTCTCTGCATCTGCTTAAAATATGTTTTTAAGTATACAATGTATTGGCATATAATAACATCTCTATATACCAATGCATTATATAGGCACAGTATAATACTATTGCAGCTTGGTATAAGATAAAAACCTCTATTGAAACTGCGGCTCAGTCAGGGTAACAGCCTTGCATACTCTGCTTTGTGAGTTCAAATCCTGGCTCATGGGGCAACATGGTGGCTCAGTAGTTAGCTCTGCAGCGCTGGAGTCCTGGGTTCAAATCCCGCCAGGAACAACATCTGTAAGGAGTTTGTATGTTCTCACTGTGTTTGTGTGGACTTCCTCCCACTCTACAAAAACATTCTGATAGGAAAAAAAAAAAGTACATTGTGATCCCAATATGGGGCTCACAATCTACAAAAAAAAAAAAAAAAAAAATCCTGGTTTATAACTAATGAAAAACTTTAAATTCAAACTTTAAATTGACAGAGGACCTTCTAGCAATCTCCTTATTAATATTCACTGCACTGAAGTCAGCCCAGTGAAAGTTACTATTCATTAGGTTACAGGGTGAGAGGACCTGAAAACAGGAAAATCCTGGGAATCCCAGTTGCATTAACAAGGATTCATGTAAAATTACTGTTTATCATCTGCAGCCAGAGCAGAACACTGAACCCTAGTATTCATATAAGGAAGGCTCCTACCCCCTCCCACTGCTGACTGACAGCTTTCTCCCTGTACAGGCGGATGAGCTCTCCAGTGTTGTACTTGGCTGCACCTACTAATTATATTTTATGGAGTCTAATACAAACAAACTCATAAGCCACACTACACTGGAGTAGTAGTTTTTACACTAAGTACATATAGTGGCTAACACAGCAGAGCCATGCTGCCCATACAAACACATGGGGGGTGCATTTTACGGAAAGATGATTCTGTGCGGCATAACTTGTCCTGTATCGCTCTAATAACATTGAGAAGCAAAATTAGATTTCTAGATAATGATCTGTATATAAACTTTACTGATTCAGAACCTCTGTAAAGTATCCTCTAATAAAATAATTACATAAAGCTCTAATGATTTGCCTCAATGCAAAATAAATGTACACCTACAGGGGATAACATACTCAATGTGCAATCTACGCAGCTGCACAGGGGTTGCCCCTCGCAGTTGTTGTTCCTACTGCTATGATATTATCCATCCTACCTAAGCAGCAAGAGCAGTGCTCCTAAAGTTATAGAGCTGCCCCCAATGCACCAACTGCCTCATTTGCATAAGACTTAAAGTTGTTCTTCTCCAGATCTACAAAGTGACATATATGACAAAGGTATGTTGTTTATCAGTGTAATGTGCTATGTAATGCAGTGGTGGCAGTAGAATATGCTTGGGGTTAGTTATAGACTCCCTATAAAACCACAGACAAACCCACAGCAATATTTGATATGCTGCAAGTTCAAAACACTTTGTGCTGTTTTTAGGCAACATTATTGTATATTGCAGCCCTTAGCTGCCAGCAATTCTGACTCGGCTAACCCACTTCGACTTACCCTTTGCGTCCCTGGCCTTAATGTTACTTTGAAGATCATTGTTTTAGTCAAATTTATGAATAATTTGGATGGTCTTCTGGAAAATGACAAAGTCCTACAATTTAAGTTCCTTGGTAGTCTCGGCCATTTTTGCACCACAACATTAGCTGATCATATGATTTTTCTCTTTTAGTTTGACTTCTAGTTTCAAGAGAAGTGACTGTGATGCTTCACCAATAAAAATGCCATTGTTTATACAGGCAAAACCACCTTCATTTTTTGCCTTTGCGAGTATGGTCACAAACTGCATTTTTGTGGTTTTGCTCTCTGATTCCTGGGGAATTGTTCACTGCAGAGAAAACACAGAAAAGGCTTTCAAAAATGTGAGTCACATGAGATCAAATAAATAGCAAGACTTGTGCTCAGAAGAGGAGGAAATAAGAAAAGAGAACAGGCCACCATTCACACCATGGAGGGCAGGCTCATCAGTTCCATTGCTGGAGTGCTTAGGATGTTGGGGTAGTTTGAGTTATGTGTGGTTCAGTTTCTAAGACATGATCTTCAGGTACCCAAGGTGGGGTTGTTATACACTATTAACTCTCATACTCACAACAGCATGGTCCATCATATATCAGCCATGAAACATACTTCCGTTTTCCTACAGATGCTGTATTATGGAAGTGTTCAACCCCAAAAGAACTTGTTACAAAGGTGAATACATGCTATGGCAGACATTGCACCTTTTGCTCTGTAAGTCCCAAGACCCCACGTTGTGAAAACAGTGTATGGAAACACTGCAGCAAAAGCCGTAGTGTTTTATATTATCTGCAACGTGGATGAGTTTCTGACTAATCCCATCCACACATTGCAGAAAAGTTGCAGTTTCAAAAATGCTTTTGTCTTTTAAAATTGCAGCATGTCAATTATACCTATGGAAACGCTGACATTTTCTCTATAGGTGTAATAGAGGCAGAAAGTCCACAGAAGAAAACTCTGCCAACTTTCTGAGAAAAATAGAATGCTTTTCTCTAATACAGACCCAGGCCCTTGGCTTGGATTGATAATGTAAGTAATTTTAAGAGTGTCTTCACCCTGGAGATTTTGTTGCAGAAATTTCACTTAAACAGAGCTTGCAGAAATCTACATACATCAAAACTCCATTTTGATGAATGGAAATGATTTTCAATCACATACACAAATATCTGCAAAAAAATCAGCTACTTGGTCTCCATGTGCGTTGACAGTGTGCTAGTGCACCAATCCATTATGTTCTTATGGCCCCATACACACGACCATGTATTTGCACAGGTTCGTATACGAAGCCATGAGGGACAAAACTCAGGACAGGTCCTATTTCTGTCCGTTTTGCAGCCTGGATTCATTTTCCTACTAATATTATAAATAAGTTTGTATGTTTGTTACTCAATCACGCAAGAACTGCTGAATGGATTTGGATGAAATTTGGCACATAGATAATTTGTAGCCTGGATTAACACATAACACATCCTGGTAAATGACATGGCTTCACTACTGTTATGAATTTATGTTAATATATTATGTTAAACTGCAGGACAATTCAGCTAATTGCACTTTGCTGGTAAAGCCTGGTCTGTTATCTCTCTATGTAAACACACAGATAACACTAAGTCCATTCTGTACAGACATTTACATATTATCTGATCTGCATAAGTGTTCTGTGTCCTGGTCAGCCAGAGGGAGGAGAGGGGAAAGAAATACAGGAAATGAGAAGCAGACACTCTAGGCAGCATGCGGAGACACTGAGATGGGAAATCCTCTTGAATCCAAATTGGCAGTTTCCCAATTTTAAACATGGCGGGAAAAAGAAAATCTAATTTGTCACAAAAAAAACCCCCAAAAAAACGAGAGCTATGAAGGTAGCCAGAAGTCAACAGAGTTCTCAAGCGGAGCTGAGAAGGATTGAGCAAGCTATGCAACAAGCGGCTCTTAGAGCAGCCATAACGCTGTTACAATTATACCTATGGGGAAACCGCCGGCGTTTCCATAGGTATGATTGACATGCTGCGATTTCCAAAACCCCTCACCGCAGTTTTTACTGCAAAGTGGGCATGGGATTCGCTAGAATCCCAACCACTTTGCCCTTACAGTAAAACACCACGATTTTTCCCGGCCTAAATGTGTTGGGCCTTCAAGACTCCTCCCTTCACCAGCCATCCCTACCCACCAGTTTAGAAAGTGACATGGCTGGTGGAAAGAAAAGGAAAAGGCAAAATTATGGTACAAAACTGCCAGGTACCAAAATGTGCACCTTTTCCCTTGTTGATTTAGCTGACTTACACCAAAGTGTATTAATAAGTTCCAATAAGGTTTATTATATACTGTACTGATTTAGTATTATTTTTTATAAGCCTAGAAAAACCAATGCGCACTTTAAGCTGCAGTGAGCTGTTCTATATTCTTCCCACAATGTTTAGACCTCAGTGGGTTAATTCAGATTAAAGTATCATAGTCCAGAGTCTGAGCTGTTATATGAGTCATTGTGGCAGTGTGAGTCTACTTGGCTTCAAGAAAGTGGACTCAATAAACTCTGATACCAAAATGATTTAAAGACACAGAACATTTCAGGCCAGATGTCTTCTCCGGGGTGGTATTCAGTAAACAGTTTATCTCTGGAGTCCATGATGAGAAGTGCAAGAAACAAAGGCAAGCAGTATAAACTGACAGAACGATGCTTCCCATGCAGCCATCTTGGATGTTTTTGGCTGACCTAAGTAATGTGTTTCTTATTAACGTGTTCAACTTAAATAGACAGTACAGACAAGGGGAAAAAAGGGGGGAAGGGAAGAATGTCTTAACATAAGGGTAGTGCACCCTTGAGTGGGATAGTGTGAGAAGGTGTCAGATACTGGACAAAGACTTGTTGAGAATCATCTTGCAGGAAAGGTATCCCATCTTATCAGACAGCATCATCTGAAAGAATTGAACACATTTCATATACAAGGAAGTGACAAGGGATTCCCAATACACTCAGACTACCAGTCTAGACTCTCCCAAGAGATGTTGGCGGTTAATTTTAAAGGAGTTCCTATAACTGAAATAAATTTAGATTAAAAAGGGTCTTTCACATTTTTCTATAGGCCATCGTTATTGGTAAGGACCAACATTCAGTCAACACACAGATCAAGATTTCAAGGGGAGCTGAGCTGCAGTAATGTCTCGTGGCTCCACTGTCACACAGTATGTGGAGCACCCCTGCTTCTGCCTCCATACACTGCAAAGGCTGTCTGGCAGTAGTCCCAAATAGCAGGTCTGAACCCCCTCAATGTGATATTAATGTGTTTTTTTATTTTGAGCCAACGCCAGAAGTGGATTGAGTAAAAGGTAGAAGTATAAGAGCTTCATACATACAGTATCTCCCATTCCTTGTAGCCATTCTTGGCTTTGATTCAAAAAAGGCAGCAAAATCTACAGCAAAAAAAGCTGCATCTCCGCAGTGTTGGGGCCTGCAGTCCAGGTTTCTCTTTGATAGCAAAGGCAACAATGACCTGGGTATAAAACAGCGGTGTGTAATGAAGGTGCCCCCTGAGTCTGGATGGTGGACAGGTATATTACAGGGGCTGCTTGCTCTTATCGACTGGTCAGATGATGTTCTTAACTGCTTCTCTAAGTCTATAGAAACAGCCCCTGTTTCTTGGGGCTTTGAATACGTTATAACATATAAATTATAGGGAAAAGATGCCAAGAGGATGTTGTTTGACCACCTGTCTGTCATGGCAACCCCTTGAACCCTGCAATCTCATCACACGCTCAACCCGTGCACGCTCATAGATGGTGAGATCAGTCTAGCCTTCACAATGCAAATACAGACCCGGCATCCGCTGCAATAGAGAGGCGGATGCCGGGGAGGGATAGACGCTGGCAAAGCGATGTTGCAGGCACCTGTGCCGGCGTCTAACCCTCCCCAGCATCCGCCTCTCTATTACAGCGGATGCCGGGTCTGTATTGGCAGCCCCTTCCCCCCAAAGGGTAAACTACACCCCCCCTCCTCCAGGCGCGCTCCCGTGCACTTAGCCCCTCCCCCCTCAGAGCAGCAGATACATCACTTGCCTTATGACCAGATAAGTCAAGGGATGTGTAAAAAAAAAAAAATGAATAAAGTGATATAGTGGACAAACAAAGCAGTTTTATTGAAGCAATGTATTTAGGAAAAGTCTTACATTCACATTATCAAGCAGTATAGATAGGATCCTTGTGATGGAACAACCGCTTTAAGTCAGTTCTCAGCCGAGAAGGTGTTTGTTTTTTGTTATTTGTGCCTTTGCAAAGGCAATGTATGCACTACAAGTGAATAAAGCCTGAACTTGTGTGCAACCCAGTGTCTGTGTCCCTGTTTCCTGCACTGCTACAAGCATCTACCTGAGCAAATCCCCACACCCCCTAATCACCCAGATGCCATGATTGCTACTGATAACGGCATCTGGGGGGTTAAGCCGCTGGAGTCTGAGTATTTTCTAGGTCTGCCAGCTAGTTCCAAGTCCTGATTTGGAAACGACAACCCTCAAGGAATTTATCAAGAGGTTGTATAAGCATTGGGATGTGTAAATGAAAAATTACTAAAATGTCACTTTATCCCAAAAGTTTTCATTTTTCACAAGGGGTTACAGGAGAAAAAGCACCCTCAGTTTGTTACACAATTATATTGCTGAATGGGTACATGGTGGGGCTCAGAATGGAAAGAGTGCTATTTGGCTTTTGGAGGGCAGATTTTTGCTGGAAACATTTTTGGGTGACATGTCACATTTGCAGAGCTCCTAGAGTACCAATGCAATGGAAACCCCCCAAAAGTCACCCCATTTTGGAAAATACACCTCATATAGAAGTTATCAAGGGTTATAATGAGCATTGGGACGTGAAAGTTAAAAATAGCTTTTTTTCCCCCAAGAAAACTGCCCATTTAGCCCCAACTTTTTCATATATACAACGGGTTAACAGAGAAAAAATGTCACCGTTCATTACACAATTTCTCCTGAACACGGCAATACCCCATATGTGATCATAAAATGTTGCATGGGTATATGGCGTAACTCAAAATAAAAAAGTACACTATTTGGATTTTGGAGATTTTGCTGGAATAGTGTTTGGGTGACATGTCACTTTTGCAGAGGCCCTAAAGTATCAGTACAATAGAAACCCCCCAAAAATGACATTGATTTCTGAACGTCATGTTCTTTTTGCAGAGCATCAGAGATGCCAGTATTACCCAAGAAATTATCCCATTTTGTAGTGGCAATTTTAGGGTCTCTGCAAACACGATATAGCGTTTAAAAAGCAACAATCTAAATTTGCACTCCAAAAGCCACCTAGCACTTCTTCACATCTGAGCCCTACTGTGTGCCCAAACTGCAGTTTATGGCACATGTATGATACTGTTGTAAATGTTTGCAGAGCCCATAAAATGCCAGTAAGTGGAATCCCTTAGGGAGAGACCCCATTATGAAAACCGCACCCCTCAAAGAATGTATCAAGGGGTGTAGTGGGCATTAATTTTCCCCAAAATACGTGAATCCAAAGCGAATGGTGAAAAGTCAATATGTAAGTTGTGCATAGTATATTTGGCACACCAAATTATTTTCCCAGTAACTTCTGTGGGGTCACTGATGCCTTTTGCCTTGTCTCTCTATATTATAAAAATGAATTCTTGTCTGTCTGTCTGTTCTTTATGCCTGACCAAACGACTGGACCGATCTTCACCAAATTTGGCACACAGATACTTCAGGTGTCCGGGAAGGTTTAAGATGAAAACCCAACTCACTCAGACGTACCGTTACGGAGATACAGCTTTCCCTAGACCCAGACCCCCCCCCCCCACTTGCCAAAACAAACCTGCAAGTCTTTCACTCACATTCCAACTGCAATACACACAGTCACTGCACAAGTATAATCCAACACTGATATCCAAGCTGAGATACACGCATCAGAGGATTAGATACACAGGTCAGCACACAGTATCACATGTCAGAGGATTAGATACACGCGTCTGCACAGTTTCACAAGCCGAAAGATTATATACGCACGTCTGCACAAATTACCACACCCTGGAGAATTAGATACACAGGTCAGCACATAGTATCACATGGAAGAGGATCAGATATGCGCGTCTGCACAAAGTACCACACGCTGAAAGATTAGATATGAGCGTCTGCACACAGTTCCACATGCCAGAGGATTAGATACATGCGTCTGCACAAAGTACCACACACTGGAGGATTAAATACACAGGTCAGCACACAGTATCACACGTCAGAGGACAAAATACACAGATCAGCATACAGTATCACACACCAGAGGATTAGATACGCGCGTCTGCACACAGTTCCACAAGCCAAAAGATTAGATTACGTGCATCTGCACACAGTTCCACAAGCCGAAGGATTAGATACGCGCGTCTGCACACAGTTTCACACGCCAGAGGATTAGATACACGTGTCTGCACAAAGTACCATACACTAAAAGATTAGATACGCATGTCTGCACACAGTTCCACATGCCAGAGTATTAGATACATGCGTCTACACAAAATACCACATGCTGGAGGATTAGATATACAGGTCAGCACACAGTATCACACACCAGAGGATTAGATATGCGCATCTGCACACAGTTCCACAAGCCAAAAGATTAGATTACGCGCATCTGCACACAGTTCCACAAGCCGAAGGATTAGATACGCACGTCTGCACACAGTTCCACACACCAAAAGATTAGATAGGCACATATGCACACAGTTCCACATGCCAGAGGATTAGATACATGCATCTACACAAAATACCACACGCTGGAGGATTAGATATACAGGTCAGCACACAGTATCACATGCCAGAGGATTAGATACACACGTCTGCCCACAGTTCCACATGCCAAAGGATTAGATACACAAGTCAGCAAATAGTATCACACACCAGAGGATTAGATACGCACATCTTCACACAGTACCACACGATGGCCGGAGGATTAGATATGCGCATCTGCACACAATACCACACGCCAGAGGATTAGATACACGCCACTGCACACAATACCACATGCCAGAGGATTGGATACGCACCACTGCACACAATACCACATGCTGGAGAATTAGATACGCACCTCTGCACGCAGTTCCACACACCGCAGGATTAGATACGTGCCACTGCACACAATGCCACACGCCGGAGGATTGGATATGCACCAACGCACATAGTTAAAAAACGCCGCGGGATTAGATACAGTCCTATGAAAAAGTTTGGGCACCCCTATTAATCTTAATCATTTTTAGTTCTAAATATTTTGGTGTTTGCAACAGCCATTTCAGTTTGATATATCTAATAACTGATGGACACAGTAATATTTCAGGATTGAAATGAGGTTTATTGTACTAACAGAAAATGCGCAATATGCATTAAACCAAAATTTGACCGGTGCAAAAATATGGGCACCTCAACAGAAAAGTGACATTAATATTTAGTACATCCTCCTTTTGCAAAGATAACAGCCTCTAGTCGTTTCCTGTAGCTTTTAATCAGTTCCTGGATCCTGGATGAAGGTATTTTGGACCATTTCTTTCTACAAAACAATTCAAGTTCAGTTAAGTTTGATGGTCGCCGAACATGGACAGCCCGCTCTCAAATGATCTGAAAACAAAGATTGTTCAACATAGTTGTTCAGGGGAAGGATACAAAACGTTGTCTCAGAGATTTAACCTGTCAGTTTCCACTGTGAGGAACATAGTAAGGAAATGGAAGACCACAGGGACAGTTCTTGTTAAGCCCAGAAGTGGCAGGCCAAGAAAAATATCAGAAAGGCAGAGAAGAAGAATGGTGAGAACAGTCAAGGACAATCCACAGACCACCTCCAAAGAGCTGCAGCATCATCTTGCTGCAGATGGTGTCACTGTGCATCAGTCAACTATACAGCGCACTTTGCACAAATAGAAGCTGTATGGGAGAGTGATGAGAAAGAATCCGTTTCTGCACGTACGCCACAAATAGAGTTGCCTGAGGTATGAAAAAGCACATTTGGACAAGGCAGCTTCATTTTGGAAACAAAAATTGAGTTGTTTGGTTATAAAAAAAGGCGTTATGCATGGCGTCCAAAAAGAAACAGCATTCCAAGAAAAACACATGCTACCCACTGTAAAATTTGGTGGAGGTTCCATCATGCTTTGGGGCTGTGTGGCCAATGCCGGCATCGGGAATCTTGTTAAAGTTGAGAGTCGCATGGATTCCACTCAGTATCAGCAGATTCTTGAGAATAATGTTCAAGAATCAGTGACGAAGTTGAAGTTATGCCGGGGATGGATATTTCAGCAAGACAATGATCCAAAACACCGCTCCAGATCCTCAGGCATTCATGCAGAGGAACAATTACAATGTTCTGGAATGGCCATCCCAGTCCCCAGACCTGAATATCATTGAACATCTGTGGGATGATTTGAAGCGGGCTGTCCATGCTCGGCGACCATCTAACTTAACTGAACTTGAATTGTTTGTCCAAAATACCTTTATCCAGGATCCAGGAACTGATTAAAAGCTACAGGAAGCGACTAGAGGCTGTTATCTTTGCAAAAGGAGGATCTACTAAATATTAATGTCACTTTTCTGTTGAGGTGCCCATACTTTTGCACCGGTCAAATTTTGGTTTAATGCATATTGCACATTTTCGGTTAGTACAATAAACCTCATTTCAATCCTGAAATATTACTGTGTCCATCAGTTATTAGATATATCAAACTGAAATGGCTGTTGCAAATACCAAAATATTTAGAACTAAAAATGATTAAGATTAATAGGGGTGCCCAAACTTTTTCATAGGACTGTACATGCATCTACACACAATTACACAAGCCGGATGATTAGATACGTGCATCTGCACACAGTTCCACATGCCAGAGGATTAGATACGTGTGTCTATACACAGTTACACACGCCGTAGGATTAGATATGCACATCTGCACACAGTTCCACATGCTGCAAGATTAGATACTCCCGTCTGCACACATTAGAGGATTAGATATGTGCCACTGCACACAATACCACACGGCGGAGGATTAGATATGCGCATCTGCACACAATACCACTCGTGGGGGGATTAGATAAGTGAGTCTGTACACAGTTCCACATGCCAGAGAATTAGATACACGCATCTACACACAGTACCACATGCTGGAGGATTAGATAAACAAGTCAGCACACAATACCACATGCCAGAGGATTAGATACACGCGTCTACACAGTTCCACATGCTGGAGGATTAAATACACACGTCTGCACACAGTACCACATGCCGACATGAGGATTAGATATCGATTACAATCAATGGGAAAAGAAAAGGGGGGAATACTCAGCCACCAGTAGCAGTGTTAGATGTTCAATGATATCCTTTCACCACCTTCACTTTCCTTCATAAACAGCTGTCGCACAGAACTGTCTCCCTCGGCCCGGAGCTGTGTAACATGCAAATCATTCGAAATAGTACCAGCGCAGCCTCATGGAAAGTTAAAACTCCTCTTTATTGTATCCACAACTGTAAATCTTCACACGCAGGTTACAAAGATGGAAACTGCGCCAGACTGACGCGTTTCGGATAAAATAGCTTCCTTTCTCAAAGTCTGGTTAGATGATTAGATATCTATGTCTGCATACAGTACCACACGCTGGAGGATTACTGTAAATGTAAAAGAAGAAGAAAAAAAAAGTTTTTTAAAATATAAAAAAAAAAAAATAAAAGTTCAAATCACCCCCCTTTCCCTAGATCAGATATAAAAGTAAATAAAGAACATTAAACATAAACATATTAGGTATCCCCGTGCTCCAAAATGCCCAAACATTTATCCCATACTATGAACGGCGTAGCGGCAAAACATAAAAATAGCCAAATAGTGTTTTTTTCAACACTTTGCCTCCTATGAAAAATTTAATAAAAAATGATCAAACCCCAGATGGTATCAATAAAAATGTCATCTTGTCCCGCATAAAAAGGGTGCATGCACACTGAGTAACGCCGGGCGTGTATCACAGCCGTACACGCCGGCATTACAGCAGACTGCCGAACACTTCCCATTCACTTCAATGGGAGCGCTCGTAACAGCGGCGTTTACGAGCGCTCCCATTGAAGTGAATGGGAAGTGTTCGGCAGCCCTGCTGTAACGCCGGCGTGTACGGCTCTCATACACGCCCGGCGTTACGTAGTGTGCATGCACCCAAAGACACCGCACCCAGCTCCATACATGTAAATATGAAAAAGTTACAGGTGTGACACTTTTACATGATGACACTTTTTTTTTCTATTTTGTAAAGTTTTTCATTTTTTAAAAAGTATCAAAACATTAAAAATCCTATTAATATTATAAATGTGAAAGTTTGTGGGTTTGTGAGTTTTGGATGTTCGGATGTTTGTTCCTCAATCACGCAAAACCCGCTCCACCGATTTGGCTGAAATTTTCCACAAACATAGCTAATACACCCGATTGCGCAATAGGCTACTTTTCGTCACAATAGCGCACATACGTTTGTGCCAGGACCCCCACAAAACCCAAACTCCCACCACCATCTCTGCAATCTCACACACTTTGGACCATAGCAAGCCACAAAATTCCTATTACCCTCTACAGCTTAGCCCCTAACCCCACACAATCACATATACATATACTTTACCACTTTGCCCCTCACCTTAACGATACTTCAGGAGGCTCTCTTTAACGCTCCGGAGCAGCCATGTTTGCCGACCCCCACCGCTCTGACAATCCGCGACACCGCCCACCCATGTCAATACCCCTAGGAGGTCTAATACATGCAAAAAAAAAAAGTTTAAAAAAAGTAAAAAAAATATAAAAAAAAATTAAAAAGGATTAAAAATTCAGATCACCCCCCTTTCCCTAGAACACATATAAAAGTAGTTAAAAACTGTGAAACACATACATGTTAGGTATCCCCACGTCCGGAATCGCCCGCTCTACAAAGCTATACAAATATTTTTCCTGTTCGGTAAACGCCGTAGCGGGAAAAATGGTCAAAAGTGCCAAACTGCCATTTTTTCACTGTTTTGATTCTGATAAAAATTTGAATAAAAAGTGATCAAAGCAATAACATTTCCCGAAAATGGTAGAACTACAAAGTACACCCAGTCCCGCAAAAAAAGACACCCTATACATCCCCATACACGCACATATAAAAAAGTTACGGCTGTCGGACTATGGCGACTTTTCAAAAAAAAAAATTTTTTAACACAGTTTTGGATTTTTTTTAAGGGGTCAAAATGTAAATGAAACCATATAAATTTGGTATCCCTGGAATCGTAACGAAACACAGAATACAGGGGACATGTTATTTTGGTTGCACAGTGAACGCCGTAAAACCAAAGCCCGTAAGAAAATCGCTGAAATGCATTTTTTCTTCAAATCCACCCCATTCTGAATTTTTACCCTGCTTCCCAGTACATGATATAGAATAAATAATGGTGGCATCAGGAAGAAAAATTTGTCCCAGGAAAAATTAAGACCTCATATGGCTCTGGGAGCGGAGAAATAAAAAAGTTATGGGGTTTGGAAGGAGGGGAGTCAAATCAAAAAATGCCATCGGCGGGAAAGGGTTAACTTAAAATACTTCTGTCCCAAAGTCACTATGTAAAGTTTCTCACGACACCGTATATATAGCAGCTCTAATACAAAGTAACTTCAACACAAAAGTCTCACGTATTCTCTGAATTACAGCAAAAACAAGATACAAACTTACATTTCATATCCCATCCCTTATACACACTACGAAAACCTTACCCACTTATGTATATACCCACTGCTACAATCACCGCAGACGAAGTCGCGGGTACCAGCTAGTACTATATAAATTTGGTATCACCATGTTCGTACTGGCACGTAGAACACAGGTAACATGTCATTTGTACCAAACAGTAAACGCTGTAAAAAATTAAACCCATATGAAAATGGTGCAAATGCATTTTTTCTCCAATTGCAGCTCATTCTGAATTTTTTTCCAGCTTCCCAGTACATTGCACAGCATATTGAATGGTGCCATTACAAAGTACAATTTGTCCCGCAAACAATAAGCCATCATGTGACTCTGTGAACTGAAAAATGAAAAAGTTATGGCTCTTGAAATGTGAGGAGGGAAAAACAAAAATGCGAAACCAAAAAATGGCCTGGTGCTTAAGGGGTTAATACTATTTTTGGATATTGGGGACTTTTACGCATGTAGGGATACCTAACATGTTTATTTATTTTTGATTACATTATATATTTTTAAATGTTAAGGTGTTTGTTTTTTTTACTTTTTGTTTGTTTATTTATTATTGTGTATTTTAAATTGTTGTTTGTTTCCTTTTTACATGTACCACAAGGGAGACTGAAGCTGGGATCTCAGATTCCCTGTGAAATGTACTGCAATGCATAGTATTGCAGAACATTGCACAGTAGTTTTTATGGGAACTATGCATAGACAGTCAGGGTGGCCCGGCCTCCTTGCTGCCATGGCAACCCCTTGGAACCCGCAATCTTATTGCAGGGGATCTGAGGGGCAATCTTGCCCCAGGACCCCCTTGATGCTGTGATTTCTATTGCTCATGGCATCCAGGGGGTTAATCCGCTGGAGTCGGAATATCTTTCGACTCCAGCAGCTGGTCTTGGCCCTGTAACACAGCTGAGAACCGAAAGTAATGCTACAGGCACAGCTCCTGTGCCCATGGCATTACAGTGCTGTACTATTACGACACTGAGCGTTAACGATAAGCTCAGTGCAGCATGGTGCAGAGCATTACGAGGTGTGACAATTGGGGGTAATTTAGCATCAAAGGTAGCGGTTTTCCTGCATTTACAGAGGTGATGGTGGTGCTGGGTGCCAGATAAACAACAGATCAGGTAATGCAGTACAAAATAAGGGCTCGTTCACATCTGCGCCCGGTCTCCGTTCATACAGGTTTCCGTTTCCTGCACAAAACAGAGCAGGAGACGGAAAGCTGCAGGACTCTTTCAAAGCCATTAATTTAAATGGGTTTAAAAGATGTCCGGCCGTGAGCGCTGGTGAGCGTTTTATGCTCTCCGCCGCGAAACTGTTTTTTTTTTAAACCGGACACAGAGTTGGATATGCAGTACTCGGTATCCGATTTTAAAAAAACGGTTTCACGGCGGAGAGCATAAAACGCTCACCGGCGCTCACGGCCGGACCCGGTCTGACAGCTTTCTGTCTTCTGCAAGCTCAGAACAGAGTGCGGGCGCTAGTGTGAACCCACCGTAAGTGGCTTTATTCAGCTTATAACAGAAACAGAAAATAACAAACAGCCTAGCCCACACACAGGGCAATACCTCACTTCAGGAACCCTGACTAACCTACTGATAGCAAGATACTTTACTGAGATTTCTTCTCACCAGTCTGGCTCACACTGAGCTTACTCAAACCCCTTCTATATTCCAGTTCTCTTGGGACATACCTCCTGTCTGTCTCTAACAGGTCCACGATCCACATGCTTCTGCAGGTCACCAGCAGCACTCTCTCTCTGGAATTGGGCTCTTTCTGGAATCCAGCCTTCTTGGGAGAGACCTCCTGTCTGTCTCTAACTGATCCCCGATCCACCTGCTTCTGCAGGTCACAAGCAGCACTCCCCTGCTGTGTGCACTCCCTCTGGAGTTGAGCCCCTTTCTCAGGTATGGCTGTGGTCAGGGTCCTTTTCAACCCTGCTTTTGGTTGCTCTACAGCGCCCTCTAGGTTCACACTATCACAGTGGTAAAAATGGTTGTCCAGGGGGCAGGGCCGCCGATAGGCCAGTACTACTGGTACTGGCGTCAGGGGCCCGGCCAAATTGAAAAATGGGGGGGGCCCGGTTTTGGCCGGCCACCGTGTGCCGGCCCCCTGGCGCCCGTAGCAGTCATTGTGTATGTCCTATTTCAACTCAGATCTGCATCCAGAGGACGCAGATCTGAGTTGAAGACATACGCGGCTGAAGCAAGGAGCTGACACAGGTCAGCTTCTCGCTTCGCCGCTGCGCGCCTCTCTCCCTGACACATATGCAGCTGAAGCGAGGAGCTGACATGTGTCAGCTCCTCGCTTCGCCGCTGCTACTGGCTTGTAGACGCGATGTGATCACATCGCGTCTAAAAGCCAGTAGCCGGCGGCAGCGGCGAAGCAAGGAGCTGACACAGGTCAGCTCCTCGCTTCAGCCATCGAGTCTACAAGCCAGTAGCCGGCGGCGAAGCGAGGAGCTGACACAGGTCAGCTCCTTGCTTCGCCGCTGCGCGCCTCTCTCGCTGTCACATATGCGGCTGAAGCAAGTAGCTGACCTGTGTCAGCTCCTCGCTTCGCCGCCTCCGCTACTGGCTTGTAGACGCGATGTGATGACGTCACATCGCGTCTATAACTGTGCGCCAGTGAGAGAGAGGCGCGCAGAGAGCTGCGAGGAAACGAAGGAGAAGGTAAGTCAGTCAGTGTAATGTGGAACGTGAAACTGGGGCAGAGAGAGGACGGCATGACAATGGGGGCAGAGATGGAGAGGACGGCATGACAATGGGGGCAGAGATGGAGGGGACATGAATATGGGGCAGAGATGGAGAGGACGGCATGACAATGGGGGCAGAGATGGAGGGGACATGAATATGGGGGCAGAGATGGAGAGGACGGCATGACAATGGGGGCAGAGATGGAGGGACATGAATATGGGGGCAGACATGGAGGGGACATGAATCTGGGGGCAGAGATGGAGGGGACATGAATATGGGGGCAGAGATGGAGGGGACATGAATATGGGGGCAGAGATGGAGGGGACATGAATCTGGGGGCAGAGATGGAGGGGACATGAATATGGGGGCAGAGATGGAGGGGACATGAATATGGGGGCAGAGATGGAGGGGACATGAATCTGGGGGCAGAGAAATGGAGAGGGGAACATGAAACTGGGGGCAGAAATGGATGGGCGGACATGAATCTGGGGGCAGAGATTGGGTGGGAGACATGAAACTGGGTGCAGATGAAGGGTGTATATGAAGCTGGGGGAGAGATAGAGGGGGGACATATAATGTATGGGTGACTGTAGGAGGATTATACTGTGTGCGGGCACATGAAAAATTAATGAGAATGGGTGGAGTCAACATAACGGTGGGTGGGGCTAAATTGCGCGCCGCACATTTTGTCCCTCTTTTGGTTTTTCAAAAGTTGGGAGGTATGGGTACAGGGTGCAGTGGAAAGATGTTAGAAGGTGGACGGGGGGGGGGGATTGTTGGGGCATCGGGTGTGCGGCACTGTGGAGAGGGAACTGGGGCCTGATTAAGCCTTGTAAAGCTGCTAAATAAAGGTAAATGTAATACAGAGTTGGTATGTCGCAAAATAAAGTAGTTTTAAAATGGCGGCAGCGGGGGGGGGGGGGGGGCAGACACTTAGGCTGTATGGGGCCCCAAAATTCCTGATGGCGGCCCTGCCAGGGGGACAAAAAAAAAAAAATCATACTTAAGTTTCCCCAGTGCTGCTCTGTCTCAGTGCAGTCTGGTCCTCCCGATCCACTAATCAGCGGTCTCAGTGAGGGGCACTTGACGTCACTACCTGGGGTCTCTTCCTGAGGCCGCTGACTAGCCTCAGCAGTCACATGACCGGTGAAGCCAATCAGTGACTTCATTGGAAGGAATCCGGGACGTCACAGCCGTCGAGCAATTTCACTCTGAGAAAACATCACGGCAGCAGGACTGGACCACGATGGGATTTTTTCTATTTTAAATTTTTTTTTTGGCCTTTTTTTTGCTCTTTAAATGACAGATGCAGATGGAGGTCTCTCCATCTGATGTCTGTCTGTATTCACCCTAATGTAGAAAAAGAATGACGGAATCTTGTTTACTTAATCTTCATATATCCCACAGTAGAGCAGACTGAAAGGACAGAAAGGAATACATTTTTTAACACTGAAGTCGATGTAAATCAGCATTCATTAGCATTAGTTTTTTAATGCATCTGTTAAACATATTCACTATGTGGATGAGAAAAATGTCATGTGAACATACCCTTGCAAGAATGTTCTGTTTCACTGACTGAAATCAGATCCACAGAACGATGAAGAAACACAATGCTCAGAACTAAGCAATAAAAAAATAGCTAAGGCCCACTGTAGGCATCCATGAAAACCAGAATGGATGGCACAGTATTTGTAGAAGTTGCTGTTTTGATTAAAAGTAACTGTGCTGTGTCCAGCTATATATTTCTCAGAACCCCCCCCCCCCCCCCCTTTAAGCTCCACTCAATACATTTAGGGATAAGCCCAATAGTTCCAGCTTTGTCTGATCACTGTTCTTTGGTTTCACATTACACAGCTTGTGTCCAGGGTGGGAGTATTTCGGGAGAGATGGGGTTATGGTGAGGTTAGTCTGAGACCATGCTGTAATGTGTGTTTTTTGGATACGTTCCCTAGTTATACAGTTTCAGGGGCCCACAGAGGGGAATATATCAGGAGAAAAGTTGTTTCTCCCATTGTGTACACAGATGATTTGATTTACGTACCCTACTGAATGCTGTCTATATATATAAATGCAGAAATAGCTCCCTAAAGAGATGTCCTCCATAAAGATCTGCAAATAAAGCGGCTCACTGTGTAGACACATTACATTACTTGTCTTGTACTGATCCTGAGTTAAATCCAGTGTTATACTTCAAAGCTGCACTCACTACTCTACTGGTGGAGTAACTGTGCACTTACATTACTTATTCTGTACTGATCCTGAGTTACATCCTGTGTTATACTTCAGAGCTGCACTCACTATTCTGTTGGTACAGTCACTGTGTACATACATTACATTACTTATCAGGTACTGATCCTGAGTTACATCCTATGTTATACTTCAGAGCTGCACTCACTATTCTGCTGGTACAGTCACTGTGTACATACATTACATTACTTATTCTGTACTGATCCTGAGTTACATCCTGTGTTATACTTCAGAGCTGCACTCACTATTCTGCTGGTACAATCACTGTGTACATACATTACATTACTTATTCTGTACTGATCCTGAGTTACATCCTGTGTTATACTTCAGAGCTGCACTCACTATTCTGCTGGTACAGTCACTGTGTACATACATTACATTACTTATCAGGTACTGATCCTGAGTTACATCCTATGTTATACTTCAGAGCTGCACTCACTATTCTGCTGGTACAATCACTGTGTACATACATTACATTACTTATTCTGTACTGATCCTGAGTTACATCCTGTGTTATACTTCAGAGCTGCACTCACTATTCTGCTGGTACAGTCACTGTGTACATACATTACTTATCAGGTACTGATCCTGAGTTACATCCTGTATTATACTTCAGAGCTGCACTCTCTTTTCTTGGAACGGTCTATGAAAGCAGTCACTCAGTTCTGCTATATAGAAGTCAATACTTCTGATCATGTGGTTTTAAAAAGTTGTCCTGCAGAACTGCAGTATAAAGCATGAGGGACGGCTAGAAGCAGGTGGATTTCTAACTACCTTGTGTTCCCTGCAGTATGTCCTGCTGTACATGAGCTTGTGCTCAGCACAGGGCAGATCCACCACTTTTCCCTTCCCTAATAGATTACTATCAGATTAATCTGGACAAATGCAGGTATATAGTAGAAAGATGTATGAGATGTGATGCAAGAGAAAAGTCAAGTAGTTGCCCATAGCAACCAATGAGGTTGTCGCTTCCATTTTCCATGAGATCTCTAGAAAGGAACCTGACATGTCATTGCTTGGTATAGCAATCTGCTCCACTTCCCCTCGGATTCGTTCAGATAAATCTTCCAGGGTGTTCAGACGCCGATTTTTAGGAGACTCGCGTCCTGTAAGTTTAACCCGGTGCAGCGAGTGCATGGACGCGCATGCGCAGAACACTCTTATCGCGGCAGCGCGCACGTCTCCCTATCTATCGCTGTTTAGTAGCGGGGGCGTGCACGTCAGAGACCGAGCTTCATGTAACACCGGGACTGTCCCTGCAAATCAGGCTCCAAAGGAAACTATGAGATTTGCCCTGCTCTGTGGAGCGGACGGAGGGGCACATTCCGTGAGGGGAGACGCGAGTCGTGACGTCACTTCCGGCGGGCGGGGTGTCAGGGACTAGATGGTGAGAGCGGCCCCGGTGGACAGTGACTGGAGCACGGTGAGTTCGGGGCCGTGTTCTCCCCTCCTACCTCTCCCTCCCTTCTAAGCTGTCGGATTGATACGATCGTTCTGGGAAACCGGTGGGTGAGGCCCTAGCTGCGGGGAGATATGGGGGACACTGAGGGGATGTCGGGGTGCAGTGTGTACGATCTGTCATTACTGGAGGATGGAAGGCGGGGAGGGGGCAGAAAAACATGAGGGCACCGTGTCAGGAGAGAAGGGAGTGGAGGAATGTGGGGGCACCGAGTGAGGAGGGAAGGGGCTGAGGAATGTGGGGGGGCTCCGTGTAAGGAGGTGACATATAGTGAAGGGGGGGGGGGGGGGTATGATACTAGGAGAACTGCTGTCAGTGGGTAATAAAATGGGGGGTGTACGAGAATAAGATGGCAGGAGGGGGGCAACAGTATGACAGGATGGTGTGACAGCATGGGGAATATATCAGGGGACCTGTGATACTGTGATGGGTGCAACAATATTAGGGGGGGGGTCCCTTAGTATGAGAGGTGTATCAACATCAGGGCAATATGAGGGGTATATGAATATAATGTGTGCAACATTATTAGGGAAATCTATGTAAATGAGGGGTGTAACAGGGTGACCTGTCAGTAGGAGAGTCATAACAGAATTAGGGGATCCATCTGTATACTGTATCAGTAAGAAGCCACTGTCACACCATCAGTATTGGGGAGGCAAAACCACGACTTGTACTTCTACAGTGTTTTGGCTTACAAGTACTGGTGCAGATACCATGTGAAAGTAGCCTAAGAGATAATATTATTATTATTATTATTATTATTATTATTATTATTATTATTATTATGTTATCAGTGTTAGTATTAGCAGTGCATCAGTATGATGTGTATATTATTTATTTTTTATTAGGGGGTACATGTAAGTTATTAGGGCTGTGTGTTTGTATTTACAGTGTATCAGTATGAGGAGATTATTATTATTTACTTATAGTATTAGTGATGGTATGAGAAGGATATTACTATTTATAATATTATTAACCATAATCAGTGTTGTTAGAGGAGTTTATCGTATGAAGAGTATATTATTTTTAAGTAGTATATGTTACTAAGAGGAATATATAATAATGATAAATAATATATTATCAGTGATGGACTGATGAGGATTAGTATTATTTTTTTTTCCAATCTTAGTATAAGCAGTGTATCAATATTAATTATTATTATTATTATTATTATTATTATTATGTGGTATATGTTAGCATGAGCAGTATATCACTATAAGGGGGATGTCTCAGTAGTCGGTTACATGCACAGGACATACACATGTATATGTGTCCGGCCCATAGCAAAACATTATAGACAGCACATGAATGACATGTCTCCACAGACCCATTGACTTCATCTAATGTTCCCAGACCAGACCTCTCCTGGGTTTTTGTGAAAAACATGAGTAACACACTGATGAAGCTCATGGTCCGTTGGAGAGACTGTCATAGAAATCACTTAAAATCAGTATAAAAACGGCAGAAACCCGACCCTCATAATAGTGTATGGGGACTGCAGGTAGCCACTGTTGTAGCGGTCCAGAGCTGAAACTGAATAAGTAAAATAGGGGAAGGGGGCCTACCAGTAATGTAACTATTAGACACAAACTGTCCCTCCAGTGTCCCTGTCATCACAAAGTGACTTTTTATTTTCTACTGTATATGACCTCCAGATCAACCTATAGTCCTAAACTGCACATTCTAGCAAATGCTTATGGCCTGTCCATGTCAAGCCTGCTGAGTATTGAAGTTTTGCTAGAGGTTAGAGACTGCTCATCTCTCATTGCTACTTTTGGACCCTGAAAGTGTCATTCCTTCTGCTTTTGGTAGTTGAGCACAGTCTACATTATATAGTATATGTTCTCACGAGAGGGATTGGACTCTTCAATGCATCTTAACGCCTTCACTGTATATTATGTGGTATATAGGTGTTTACATCTGTCAGTGACTTGCATTGCAACACAATTTATATTGCAGTGTATGGAGGTAAATTGGCTTCCCATAAAACAATTAAAGGGATTTAATCATTAAAACTGTATTTCTTTTCTCCCTAACACTTAGGAATAGCCTTAAGAAAGGCTATTCTTCTCCTACCTTTAGTTGTCTTCTCCGCGCTGCCGTTCCATAGATATCCCGGTTTTCATTGATATGCAAATAAGTTGTCTTGCAGCACTGGGGGCGGTCCCCAGCACTCAAACAGCACTGGGCAGTCCCCAGTGCTGCAAAAAAAACCCCTCTCCAGAGACGGCCTCTTCTTCCTCTGGAACGCCCTCTCCACGACGTGTTCTTCCGTCTTTAAATGGGACGCATGCGCAGTCGGCTCTACCATCTTCTTGTGGCTGCTTACACAGTACGCTCGTGTAAGCAGCCATAAGAAAATGGCTGCAATCGTGCGCAGTCGCATGCGTCCCATTTAAAGCCAGTAGAACCCACCGGAAGAATACGTCATGGAGAGGGCGTTCCAGAGGAAGAAGAGGCCGTCTCTGGAGAGTTTTTCCACAGCACTGGGGACGCCCGCCAGTGCTGCTAGAAAACCAATTTGCATACTGATGAAAACGGGGATATCTACGAAACGGTGGCACGGAGAAGACTTCTAAAGGTAGTAGAATAGCCTTTCTTAAGTTTATTCCTACGTTTTGGGGAGAAAAATGCAATTTTAATGGATGAATCCCTTTAACCCTTGTGGGTGTTAGTTGAGCGCCTGTACAGCATCCACTAAATCCCCGACTCTACAACGCTGGTGACACTTTGAATTCTTAGTCTGAGAAAAGCGCATTACAAATGTTTATCATTTGTGTAGGTTTTTTTTCCTGTGGTAAGAACAATAGCAGACCCCATTTTGTATGGCAAGAAAAGAATCCAGGCATTTTAGGGTATGTTCACACAGTTTTTTTCACGAGGATTTAATCATCTCTTCACCAAAATTTACTTGGAATTCTCTTGTGAGAAATGTCCCATTCACTTTAGTCACAAACCATGCAGTCTGTTCAGTAATGGTGTTTTTGATCCTTATGAGGTTTTTCTAAGTCACAGCTTGGGGGGGGAGGGGAGTGACTTGTCAATTATTGGTGCGGGATTGGCCTGGAATCCACATTGCTGTAGGAATAAAATTGTGATATTAGTCTTATTTATTCTGCACCTTGTCCATGTCAGTCCCGGCTCTTCCATTTCACAAGAAGAGTTATGGGGTGTCTGTGTGACATCATATCACGTGATCACAGGTCCTAACCAACACAATGCAACATAATGTGAACGTGACCAAAATCTCAACAGCTCAGGTCCTAGGTGGTGGCAGTGATCACTGGTACTAACATGGAAGCAATTGGCATTAACATTCAGTTTGTAAACAAGTAGGCCAAAGGCCTTGTTCACATCTGCGTTCAGTAGTCCGCTTGGGGACCCCCCAAATGAAATACCGAACGCATTAAAAAGTGGTTAGCTAAGAAACCACACGGACCCCATAGATTATAATGGGGTCCATGTGTTTTCTGCGTGGTGTCTGCATGAATCTTGCAGAGAGAAAAGTGGTGCTTGCAGTACTTTTCTCTCCTCATGGTTCATGCAGAAAACACACGGACCCCATTATAGTCTATGGGTCTGTGTGGTTTTTTAGCAAATCACTTTTTAATGCAATCGGTAAACTATTTGGACTACCCAAACGCAGATTTGAACCAGGCCTAAGGCTGGCGGCACAGGGACAGGTGCAGAATGGGTAAGGTGTAGGTGTTGATGTGTTTTATAGCATATTTCAGAAAGTAAGACATATGTAACAAACCTTTACAAATACGGTTGCACACAAGGCACACGATGGATTCCCAACTGAAGTTGAGTGATGCAGCTGAATCCTGTCTGTAGCGTTCTGCCTTTATCATGGAGGCATTGTCTGTCTATTACTACTATTTAGTCTGTAAATGTTATGTCACCTATGTGCTATGTTTGATGCTATGTGAGGTTGATATGCTGTATCTTCATTACGGAGTGGGGACTGTACACATTTACAGGAAGGAGCTTGCTGGAGTTTATTTAGGTGATCTGCGCTGTGGCATTACTGAGGAAGAGGAGAGTGGGTGGGGGCTCTCATGCTTATGTAGGAAGACATGGGTTATTTAAGGAATGGGTGGTATTTAAGTATGACATCGTCTCTTGCATTTTTGAGGGGGAGGGGTAATTAAAGGGTCTCCATACACATTGGGAAGGGAGCCTTCAGTGATTTACATTTCACAGATCTCCAACTACTAGCATCATTTATTAAAATGATGCTAATCTACAGTTTTAGAAATAATAAAGTATATATTTAGTTTTTATACAAGTCACAAGTGGCTTTATAGTCACAAATCACCAGTTTGGAACTTTATTTTGCGCCATAAGCTAGTTTAAAAGATTAATGATTTTTTTTTAATTTATTTTTTCTTCTAAAAATGGAAACCAGACCAGGGTTACCTTTCATTTTTAACATTGAAGTGAATATGGATGGATAGAAATGGATTTCTTCCATTTGTATCAGTTAATAAAGAAGCCCTTTAATGTCCGTTCCGTTAGTAGTGTGAACTTAGTCTTAGGGTGCGGTGTGTTCCGGCAGGACTGAAATGCTGTGGAATCTCTACTTGGAATTTCTGTAAAGAAAATTGGCAGCATTTTCCAGTAGCAGCAAAGTGGAAACTGAGCTGTGGTGCTGGTGTCATATCTGCAGCATATCGATTGTGTGCAAAGGGTCACGTCCATGGCAAATCCTCGCTCATTTTGCAGCGAAATGCACAACATAGGATGCAGTATTTAGACCTGGTTTATTCTGCACATTTCCAGCAAAAAAATGAAAAATCTGCACCATATCGGTCCCATGGGAACGGACCATAGAGACATACCGACATTCCATAAAACTAGTGAAATTGATAGATCTTTTGCAGCCGTCACATGACAGTTGTGGCAGATTACAAGC
This sequence comes from Leptodactylus fuscus, assembly GCF_031893055.1. Lineage (NCBI taxonomy): Eukaryota > Metazoa > Chordata > Amphibia > Anura > Leptodactylidae > Leptodactylus > Leptodactylus fuscus. The sequence continues at coordinate 64,125,124 of NC_134271.1, forward strand.
TGCATTTACTTTGGTTAGGTGGGATGACGTAGTGGGGGAATTTATCAACCCAACTTCAGGTTTCGGGCTTAGATGGGTGTTAATGTGTAGCATCTTTGGCACATGACCCTGTCTTGCGCCAGTGACGTAGCACATCTAATGTTGGGGACTCCTCAGCATGACATGTTTTATTACTTTTGCCAGAAAATTGGCATGAGTTATGTAGGAAATCCACGCCAGTTCCTTAGATTTGTATCCGGGTACACAAGACTCCTATAAATTCCCCCAGTAATCTTTGTCTGAAGTTACCGTTCCATAGTAGCCTATAGCATCTGAACATGCTGGGGCTGCACTGTGGTTTGCTCGTAGTATGTAATAGCCACTATTTCTATAGTCTGAGTGCTGCCTTTAACATTTGGCTATATCTCTTCTATTGACTGACCATGTATGAGTGGACTTCATAGCATTAGGCATTACAGTGCTCTTTAAGATACATTCACAATGATATATTGCATCAGTTTATAAATTATATATATAATTATATCCCTATATTTGTTGCAGGGGGTTTGTGTGTATTTGGCGAATATGACGTCCTGCACTAGTGCATCTAGCAGCGAGAATCCTCACCCTGTAGGCAGTATTGGTGGTCTCTCATGGAAAAGCTAGATGGTGATCTATGCAAGTGGAAGTTTCAGTGAAACCTTTCCATCAGCTCCTGTTCGCTGCAGGCAGGCCTAGGACATGATATTTGCACAGTATGTCCCACTTGTTTGCACTATCAAACCAATCGTTCCCACAGGGTTTGTCACCCACCTTTCCCAGTCTCCTCTTGGTGCAGTTCATGTTTTAGTATAGCAGGGTCACAAAGGCAATCGTCCTTCCTTCCGCTGGGATCCATTTCTGTGTTTAGTAACAGAATACAGTTGGCAATACAACATTCAGGATAAACTAGTGCCGCAGTTATGCAATGATACATGCCCTACTAATCCCTACATTACCAGGCAGATTTGCCAGACAGGATAGGATAAAAGCTGTGTGCGTTTTAATGCTAGTTTTCTACCAAACTTTTCAAGTGAGAAATTTCTGTGCAGTTAAGACCACTCTGAGGCTATGACTTCCGCACACCCTGCGGTTCACATCACGTTCTGTGCAGTGAACAGGTATTGAACCATTTCATTATGTCTCCAGCTGCAGTTTTGTGACAGCCATTATAGTGTAGACAGGGAGAAAAAGACATATTACATTGGGTGATAAACTGTACTGTTGCTTTTCTGCACTGTTTTGCTGAGAGCCATGCGTCCATCACATGGTTTGTGCCATAGGGATTGCTGCTAATGTAGAATTACTGAAGTAGAGGCAGTATCCAGAGCTCTGCTTCCTGTCTGCCTCTCTGTAAGGAACACTGTAGTATTCATATAGCATGCCAAATTACAAGGAGTATAGACCTTATAGCCCGCAAGGTTACAAGAAATGGTTCATATAGCATACAGGATTATAAAGTATTGGCCATATAGCATATAAAGTTACAACATGTAGGATTTATAGCTCAATGGTTCCATGTGGCGTGCTGGAACGTCAGATTGCAAAGAATAGTACCATACAACATGCCGGATTACTTGGTGTAGTCCATAATACCATGTTGAATTCTAAAGAATACCACCGTATAGCTAAGGGCTCGTTCACATCTGCACCCGGGACTCCGTTCTGCAGGTTTCCGTTTCCTGCACAAAACAGGGGCAGGAGACGGAAACCTGCCGGCATATTTCAATCCCATTCATCTGAATGGGCTTGAAAAGTCTTCGGCCGTGAGCGCCGGTGAGAGTTTTATGCGCTTCACGGCAAAACCGTTTTTTTTTTTTTTGTTTTGTTTTTCTTTTAAACTGGACACAGTCGGACATGCAGTACTCTGGTTTTAAAAAAAAAAACAACAAAAAAAAACAAAAAAAAAAACGGTTTCACTGCGGAGCGCATAAAACGCTCACGGCCGAACTTGGCATGACAGGTTTATCCTGAAAACGGATTTCAGGCGCTGGTGTGAACCCAGCGATACTGGATTTTAAGAACAGTACCATATAATGTGTACAATCTATAGATCTCCACAGCGATGTGTAATGTCTTCTGAGGCTGGTGAGACAGATGTCTTGTAGTTCTAGTTTTATGATATTAATTTAGAGACCTAAAATACAGTAAGGGTGCGTTCACAAGGAGGAATTTGCCACGGATTTGGGGGAGGATTTCGCCCCCGAATCTGGAGCAGGTTCCTCCCGAAATCCACCTCTCATTGTTTTCAATGGGAGGCAGAGATCGCTTCAGGACATGGAAAAAAGAAGTGTCCTACTCAATTTTACCGTGGATTCTGTCCGGGTTGTTCGTGGCTCGAGACTCCCTCCTAGTTAGGCCCATTTATTCGGCATCCTTGTCGCGGCAGAAAATGAAGAGAATTCCTTTTCATGTTCCACTGTGTTAACACATATTTTTGGATTTTGGATAAAAATGTATAAATCGATAATCCACCTTTGTCCAGATGCAGACAGTTTTGGGATGACACTATGAAGTCTTTTGTAATTGGAATTTTTCTATAATATGACTGTCATACATGCAGAGGGTGCTGCCTCTACAGTTTGGTGTTCAGGTCACAAGTCTTCTAAGACCACAGATGAAACCAAATAGTCAGAACTCCCCATTGGGAACACCTTGTTACAAATGTATGTTTTGCTTGACTTCATTTGATTTTGGGTTACTGGATTATTTTTGTTCTATTTATAAGATTGGATGTAATAATCTCTGATGGGGGTGACATGCACACAGGTGATATGTTTCCTTAGCTTCTATCAACAGGATGGATATGGTGTATGATTGCTGAGATCTCCCACCGAGCACTAGAAAGGGGGTCCTGAGTCTTGTCTTTCTCATCCATGCACCCCATTCTAGTCATTGCTAGAGTTACTATCATTGGTACACCAAGCAATTATATATGGAAAGATGATAAACATACTTCATAGTCTTTAGTTATATAAAAGCACAGTAAAAAGGTTCCAGATCTTAAAAAGACATTAAGAGAGTTTACTAATGATATCATAGGATGTTTCTTATGTAGAAGCAGCTATGGGGATGCACAAGCCCCCAGTAAAATTGTTGCATATTCCCCTTATTTGTGCACCAGTACATCAGAGCTGTAAGATAATGTACATTTTTTTTCTAATAAGTTATAGTAAACTTATAGGGATGTGTGAGACCCTGCCCTCTCCTTCTTTATTCCACTGTTCATCAAGGGTAGTAAATTTTGGGGCAAATGATGCTTGCACCAATATTTGTGACCTTTATATGCCAGAAAAGTGGTGAACAGGCCTTGATCAATTTGCGCCATTGTAATATCTTTTTGTATAAATCAGCCCAACGTTTTGTACCTAGCAGAGTATTTTCCTATATACAGTGGTTATTCCCATCTTGTGTATTTATGGCAGGATATGCTATGAATATCTGATAGAGGTAACTATGAATCCCAAGTTACAGAAACCGCATACTTTTCTGTTGTACACGCCAAACCATTTGATGATTTAAAAAAAAAAAAAAGTTTGGTACAAATACTTTTTTTTTTTTCTTTCCCCCCCTTCTTCATTCTGGGCATGTGCAGAGGGGAAAAACGGATTGCAAAAAGAATACAATCTGGTTACTATCTGTCTGTAGTCAGTTTCTAATCTGCTTTCCATGTTTTAAAAAAAAAAAAAAAAAAAAAAAAAAAAAAAAAAAAGCGTCTCAGCATTAGCTGCTCTCGATTTGTGTGACTAGGACAAGCATCCTGCTGTCCAATTCATATGCACTTGAAAAAGGAAGAGTATTCCTGTGTGCGCAGGCTACCCTCCTCTTCCTGGGTCTCCACCCTGATTTTCTCCATTTCCTATTAACAGATTTTGTCTCCTTTCTGTGAAATCCTGCATCTCTTATCTTTCCCTTACTTCTATATTGAGAGCTGTCACTGTGTATGGAGTATGGGGCTGTGTAACATGTAAGGGAGGGTCAGTTATATCTCAGGTCTTGGAGATTTGTTTTCTTTCATATGGCACTAAGGTTGCAGTGTTATCTAAATTATTTCTAGAGATATCACTGATTGAATACTCAGTCTGCATTGGATTTCACAGAAAGGAGCCAGAATCTGTTAAAGTATTTATTACAACATTTATTAATGACACAAATATTGGCAGGAACTCAAAAGTTGTCCAAAAATGTAGTTGCGCTTTAAAACTAGAGACACTCAGACAGTACTTGCAGTGAGTTAGCTGCCATGAACTCCCCACTGGCTAACCTGCTGCATTGTACAGTAACAGCACAGGGAATACAATGGCTATAACTCTCATCTTGCTGAAACCTGCACATGGCAGTTATTGCTGAAATAGATCTGCAGCAAACAAACTCTGCATGTTCGGTGATTTTTGCCTCAAGAGCTTTCAGGGAAATATTTTACTAAATTTCTTTGGTGGAACCTGAGCAGCATTTCCTCCCTGTGTGGCTCATTGAAGACCTCCCTCCTTTTTACAGTACAATGAAGGAGTGATTCCTTATCGCCCAGCCCCTTTGACAGTGCAGTGATGTGACTGTCATATTGTAGAGGACATGAAACGTCCTTTTTTAAAGGATTGTGATGCTGTCTTGCGTGTGAGCTGATACTCCATGTTTACTAACTAGAGTTTCTTGGAGCCAGGCAGCAGAAGCAAAAGCTGTCACTTGTTTGCCTTGTCAGTATGCTAGCTATGATTTAATGGCTAGCACACTGATTCATTATATTCTTTATGGCCCCATACACTAGTCCGTGTAGGGGACTGGAGCAAAACAGAGGACAGGTCATATTGCAGTCTGTTTTGTGGCCCATGATCACTGCAAGAAACGAATGGATTAGTGGAGGCCTGGGAGGCATACTGATATCATCCATATGCTGTCCATATTTGTGTGCATTTAGCCTTCCATAGACTCTAACATACTGGCCACCGGGACAGTCAGGGCAACAAGCTGTGCATAGCGCTGACTAAAGTATAAAATGGTGTTTTCTACCTACAAAATCGTCTCTTGGTTAAGACATTGGGGTCCCCCATTAGCAAATTCAACTTAAAATAGAAGCAGCATTGGTCTTAAGGTGAGAAATGCAGATGGCCACCGTTTGGAGGATTTTGTGAGCAGAGGTGCGTGCTGTCTGCTCCATACTGACCTATAGGGTAAGGGATACTGCAGTGTATCCACACATTACAGCTCTATGCTGGGTGTTTGGTGGTCAGTCACATCTATAATCCACATGTTTTCTGGGTGGTTGACTTGCTTAAGAATATGCAGAAAGAGCCTCAATTTCCTTTGCTATCTGCACTTTCAGTAAATTTTACTGGTTCTTTCTCCATGTGTGAACATGTCAGATTTTTTTTTTTTTTTCTCTGCTGCTCCATTTAGGAACCACATATAGTAGTTGGAGAGAAGCTGTACATTGATATAAAGGTTTCAGAATTCACTCAGCTTTTTACTCAGAAATCCTGTTCCAATGCATACTTGCTCTCCTGTTCTTGGAACTCCCATGGAAGTGAGTGGAGCATGTTGGGAGTTGTAGTTTCACAGCAGCTGGAGGGCCGAAGGTTGCTGCCCCCTGTCCTATACCATGGTGGTATCGCAGGCTATATAATGGTTCTCTACAGGAGAGAGGTGGCTATATATCCATGTCATGTGCTTAATGCATAGTTTTTCCAGGATAGATCAATATTTTGTCATTTCTTTATTTTTTTTAGTCTAAGCTCTGGCAAGTTTTTGTGTCTTTTCAGTAAGTCTAATAGGAGTACTTCTCTAAATAATCCACAGATCACCAGATACAAGCACTTCTTGCTTTCTTAGCAGGCTTTCTGTCATGATGTTTTCTCAGGGAGACAGATTTTATCTATATTGTTACTTTGTATTTGTTTGTCAATCCTGCGCGGTGATACGGTATTCCTAATGACTGCGACTTTTCCAATCTGCATTTCTGTTTCAGGATTTTGAATGATGGCAGAAAATTTCAACAGGGGTTGTTATTGAAAACCCAAATCTTATCATAACTACCAAGAAAATGGTGGGCACTGATGTAGTATATAGGGGTGCGACTTTGGGTCAGTCAAGAGTAAATAGCGCCAATTGACTATGGCACTAAGCACACTGCGTGCTTTGTCAGTGTGCCAACCGCGTTTTTCACAGCTAGCACACTGAGCCACTCCTCTCTATAGCCCCATACACACACCCGTGTATTACCCGAGGCTTGTCTATGCAGTAATGAGCTCAGGGATAAATTCTATACCTCTCCATTTTACGGTCAGAGCTCACTAGATGAAATAAATGGGTCCACGGAGGCACGGACAGCACACGGATGTCACTCGTGTGCTGTTCTGCTGTGTGCATGTAGTTCAAGTAGACACAAAGAATTGCACACCCAAATATTACAAAAACTTTTTTTTTTTTTTTTTCATTGTACACACTTAAAAAAACGGGCAAAAGTTTTGAAAAAGAACAAAAAAAAAACAAAACCCTAAATTTGAACCAATAAGGTCCAACCTATAGAATGGGTATTTAGTGCACCATCTGTTGAGACTAGGGACGGGTAATAATGATCTAAATCAAAATCACGACTGTTTTACCTCAACTATGATTAATGAACAATTTTAGGACACTCCTCTTTTTACAAGCCACGACCCCTATTTATACGTCACGCCGTGCCAATGAATTCTGATGTTAACTATTCACGTATCAGCAATTCCTGGTGGATGGAGTATGGTTAGTGACATGTACTTTAGCCAATGACCCTGTGAGACAAGATGGCATGGATGGGAAATAAATGAAATGATCCATGTGAGCAGGTTTATGTTGCTAGAGCTGACTTTTTGGTTCCTATAGATATAGTATTTTTTGTGTGGGTAAAAGGAATGAGGACTAGATTTGGACGCAAAATCACTACCTTGTCTTTTATGCTGCTGGGGTTTAGGGACCCAATACTGGCAATCTCATTCCGTTCCATCATTGTTTTTTTTGTTTTTTTTACGTTAATAGCTTTTAATTTGCTGGAATTGAGTTCTGAACTTGCGGACATCCTGTATCCCCCACTTCTTAGCTCTGCATGGGGTGAATATGATCATAGTTATGGCATCTAATCTAGCTTTTTACTTTGAAGTTTATTTTTCTTTTTAAGAAAAATCCTCAAGCTTCATGCACATGATGGAGTACAGCCATGGGCTCTTTGAAGATTAGGGGGAGAGGTGGTGGTTTCAAACAGAATGGAACCTACCATGGAAATCAATGGAGGATGCAAGGCACTCAGATGACCCCTGTCCCCTACCCACCATTCCCCACCCAGACTGCACACCCTGTCATTTGCTTGAGTTATATTCACAGCCTGTACTCTAAAGACTGCACCTCTGGTGGGCATCTCTCCTGGTGGGGGCATGGTTCACCTGGCCTTAAATTGTATCATTTATGTGATAAATTGATGAGTCTAGTCCGCCAGAGCAGGATCTCTGTCCACATCACGTTTATGACCTACATTAAGTGTGTATTCTGGGATTCAAATCTTAAATAGTGTTAATTTTTTTTTTTTTTTTTAACTGCTTACTATTGTGTGTGGTAGGGTCACATTTATGTATACAGGGCAAAATGAGTCCAGCAGATGTTTTTAGAGACCAGTATTTTGGCCTACTTGAGATTAATAGACATGTTTCACGCGTACATTGGTTGCCTTCCCAGACTTCAAACTAAATGTATGAAGACACCAGTAAAGCTAAAGTTTTCGAGACCCCTGAATAAATGTTAGTTGGGAACATCATCGTGCGTGTGGCATGTATCTAGGGTTATGTGTGTGTGTGTGCATATATCACGTGCACCCCTTTCCATTCCGTTTATTCAGGTATCTTTACCTTCGAACCAAAAGCTAATATAGCAACTCTTCACTTCATCTGTGATGTCCTTGTGCTTGGTAAGGTTTCTTATCTTAGACAAGCCCATAAAGTTCATCATGCAAATACAGTTGACACAGACATTAACATTTCCTCCAAATCTCTATCAGGAAGATAAACGACAGACTTATTCCTTTAGTCCTTTCCACTTACAAGCCCCCATATATGCATGAAGGAATGCAGACAACTACTACCCAGACCATAGAGAAAAACTCTCGGTCAAACCTGTTGTTCCTTTACAATGACTGTTGTCAGGTGACAGGTTTCACTCAGATCATAAGGAATGCGAATGGTATGTGGTGACCTCACAATGTAGAATTTCCCATGTTAAACAGTAGTGGCATGTAGCATCCTGACACAGGCCTGAGTGGGCATCACATAATTCAATGGTGTTCAGATCTGCCCTGCAAACAAAGCCACAGAATATCAGATCATGTTCTAATGCTTACATACCAGTGTAATGATAGAGGGAAATACTCAGTGATTGTCTGCGACCAGCTGGCTTACTCCAGAAATGAAAGGGTTACTCAGGGCATCTTGTATACTGGTCCTGTAAAGAATTGCAGAGCTGGGTTAGAAATATCTGCTACCTTGGGCAGATTTTTATTTTTTTTTAAATTGGTGAACAACCTGTTTTTTGTCTTCGTTGGATAAGAGACCTTGGACAATCTGAACCAGAGCTTAGGATCCTGTGCTATGTAAAGGATGAAGTTTGTAGGAATACCTGCAGAACATTTTGCCACAGATGTCAGACTATTTCTGCTTTGGAGAATATGCACAACCTTAGAATAAAAATGTCACTTTTGCCTCCAAAGGTAACAATAATGTGCAGGTAGATCAATAATGTGCATCAAAGATACCTGTAAAAGCAATTTTACACATTGAAAATAAGTTTCATGCGTATTATGTGAGACTTTTCTCTGAATTTCAACACCGAAGCTCTGGTGTCTTTGCTTGCAGGCAATTAGTACATCTGAGGCCCTTATACCCCTCTAGATTGAGCCCTTGTTTCCATCTTGCCTGTACAGATCATACGTAACCAGATTGCAGGAGACATTCAGTATCTATGACAAGCAGAGTCCTTCTGAACTGCTTGACTGTAGTAACCTAGGTTAAGGGGATATTGTCACTCCTTAGGGAGAGACCACCATGTAGGTGTGTGGAGTCTTAAGCCATTTACACTTCACTGTGAGGAATCATGGGAAGAATATGCAAATCTGTCTTCAGGGATGTAAATAGGGGAGACAGTGCCTCAGTCATGCTGCCCACTAGGTGGTGCTCCCTTTAACATCATGCCCGACCTTCCCAGAGGCCTTTGCTGCAATGATGTGGGATTTTACCAAGTTAATCTCTCAGCCGAGGACAGCTGTTTCGATCTGATTGGATCTCTTCAGCCTGGCGCAGAGAAGACTGACTTGGCAGAGGTGAGAGGCTTCTAGACCAGGTTAAGGGGATATTGTGACTCCTTAGGGAGAGACCACCATGTAGGGGTGTGGAGTCTTATTAAGCCTGTGAGGGATCATGGGAGGAATATGCAAATCTGTCTCCCGAGATGTAAATAGGGGAGACAGTGCCTCAGTCATGCTGCCCACTAGGCGGAGCTCCCTTTAACATCATGCCTTGCCTCTGGGAAGGTTTTCTAGACCACAAATCAAGACCAACAATTTAGGCAACCCTGCATCCAGAAATACCCAAGCTATAAAAGTATCCCATGTGGCGGAAAAAAAAAGAGTCGAATCGCTGTTTGCAACCCCCCGAAAAAGTGTTACCACTGAAGATTACAGCTCTTCCTGCAGAAACGAACAGATTGTTAGAAAGGGAAAAAATAATGCTGTCATGTACCCCCAAAATGGTGCAATTAAAAATACACCTTGTCCGTCCACATTGAAATATGTTTTAGTTTTTCTACTTAGTTTTTCTTTTTGTCAGGGCTTTTTTCTGCATGTTGTCTTGATGCGGGTCCTGAATAGCTGCGAGTAATAATGGCAGAGTAGCCGCGACTTGTGAGTGACTGGTTGGTTGCTGATTTCCGCCCTGCCCATCAGTACAAGCCACTAATGAGGATTGTGTCTTGTTTCTTCACTTATTGTACATTCTTGTGGGAACCAGTTTGGATGGAGGAATGGTAAACATCTGCGGGGGCTTTTGGGTAATCCTCTGACTGTTTGCAGGAAATATGCGGTAATTTGTTCATTCTGTGGTTGGTGCATGTCAGGTTTACCAGCACACACAGATCTGACCCCAACCACTAAATGAAAAAGCTCAATGAGATATAGGAAAATCCTCTCTTTTAGTTTATCGCTCAGAGTACGTGTCTCGATCAGGTGGTTTCAAAAATTGATGGATTGCTTTTTTAAAAAAATCTATGGACAATAGTATTTTTTCCACCCACTATATCTATTCAGTACAGAAGGGAATGTTTTTTTTATTTTATTGCTACACTCTATAGGTGAATATTTTTACACTATTATGATTATATATATATATATAGATAGATATTTTTTTTTTTTTTTTTTTTTTGCAGGATATATGTACAGATGTATTAGAGTTGTCCTGAAATTCTACAATTGGATAAATTGCTGCGGTGCCTTGTATCACAGAAGAGCGCAAAAATCAATGGAAAGTCATTGAAAAATATTATTCCAGTAACTTTTCATTGGTTTTTGCTCTCTTCTGCGATATGGTTTCACACTGCAGCAGTTTAACCAATTGCAGAGGTTTGAGTCAACTTTGCTATATCTGTGTATACTCATGGGAATGTACTTAGATAAACTAGTAAGGTTGACAATCTAAATAATCCCTCAAATATAGTGACTGTGTTAGCAAATATATGTGCGATATCCCCTTAGTCATATAGTGGTAAGGTCTAAGAACAAATGTCACCGTGTTACTTGAAAACTTGTATTTGGCACCTGCTTATGGGTGAAAATTGTGGTTATAGAATAATCTTTGTGGATTGAGGTAACTTTCTGTGTTGTGCAGGTGGATTATGGTACCCAGAAGACAATGAGTAGTATAGTCTACTAGAATTTAGATATTATTATTATTATTATTATTATTATTATTATTATTATTTATTTATATAGCACCATTAATTCCATGGTGCTTTACATTTGGGGGTTACATACAATATATAGATAATATATCTTTATGCTTTTTATACACACAACATGTGAACAGTGCCCAAGAATATTAACATTACAAACAGTCAAATGTATGTATAAAATGTATACCAAATGTAAATGCATGTATCTAACATGCATCTGATGCAGAAGCACCTCTCCTATAACCCATTCATATTTGGTATTTTCAATAGACAGGGCTTGTGGCTGAATACTTGACTAGTGGTGTATATCAGTGACTGCTGCTACTATAGACCCATCCAGCTGCATCTGACTTCCATTATATAAAACATATATGTTAACACGCCATTTGTTATAGAAAATGTTCATCTGCACATCTACCATATTGCGATATGAACTTAGCACTACTTTGTCTTATACAGAATATATGTGTTCTCCAAGTACTGCATACACGTGTATCAAGAGGGAAGTAATAGACACGCGGCCTTGACTGCTAAACATAGGAATGTATGCATCTCAGGCTTATCTGTACATGCCATGATTTAGGTATGTGTCCTATATAGGAGGCTACAGACGTGTCACTTTCTGTTAGCAAGAACAGTGGAAGACATTAGATTATAGGTTAAAGGAACTTTTCTGCATAATCTTCATTTTGTTAATATGTATGCCATATTAACAAGGAGAACTGCATAAATGTACTGATAAATCCATTTGTTACTATTGTGAAGGCATTTATAATACCAGTGTATAGTTCTAGAAGAGGGGTCAGCAATCTTCCACACTCCAGCTGCTGTGTAACTACAACTCCCATCATGCTCCATTGAATTCCTTGGGAGTTCCAAGAACAGCAGAGCAATTATGCATGCTGGGAGTTGTAGTCTTACAACAGCTGGAGTGCCGAAGGTTGTATATCCCTGCTGTAGAAAGTCAATTTACTTGTGTATAGAGCACCAGCTTATTGTGTAGTGATGTACAAGGATTGTCTTTACTGACACTGGTCCATCCCCATTAGTAGGGGGTGGGAATCACACTCTGAATTCCAGTTTAAAGGGCATGCTCTGTAATTAGGCATAGATACTTATAGCTGTGTGACTGTGTTGCTAAGTTATTCATTTCTATCTGAAAATTCAGGGTCACCTTCTCCTAATTTGGGTCATGTGATGTTAGGGTGACCCCCCAAGACCACAGACCTTTCTGTAAGATTCAAACCGCATGGATTGTAACAGAGAGGCTGGCCATGGGAAAGGGTCCGAAATCTGCTCATGCCACACACCTATAATGGGGAAGACCACCGTGAAGCCTCCCCGGCTGTATGTTTTTGGTCTCTTCGATTATTTGGGAGAATATGTAAACATAAGTATAATTTCACTATTCCCAGATAGGATGGGATTTAGCTGCCCATGTGATGGGGGAAGGGGGGGTATACCTACAGTACTTCTTTAAAGGGGTTGTCCAGGATATAAAGAAATATTTACCCTAAACTAACCCCCCCCCTACTTTGTAATTCACTTTTATTAACAAAAGGGAATATTTACTCTGATCGCTGGGACAGGCAGATCTTTATAGTGACCTGTGACTCTCTATGTGGGTTTTGAGGCGATTATGGCCTGAAAACCCTGATCAAAAAACTCTGTGTGACCTTACCCTTTCTGTCCCCTCACTACACTACACCTGGCGCACTTACCATTCCCTCCTGCCACCCGCTGAATGTGGCAGTACCGGTATATCCTACATGAGTTGAGAAGTCATTGGGCTAAAAGTCCATTGCCACTGGCTACCAATCTAGTCTCCACTTTCCTTTAAAGTGAGTTGAATGCGGTTGCTATGAGCAGCTTCTCCGCTTTACCTTCTCACCAGTTTTGATAAATCTCCCCGAATGTGAATCCTCAGCTGGAGATGTCTATGATGATGGCGCAGGGCGACCTGATGGCTCTGGCATTTCCCGCACCCTGCAGGATTCTACAAGATGTTTTGCTCATTGTTTCTTGGACTGGCAGAGGCTCAGGTTTGTGAAGTATGCAGACATTTCCTGTTGGCTTTTAATATGTCAGAAAGCAATGAAACTTATCTGATGGAAGCCAAACAGACTTGTTCTCAAACTTTTCACCAACTTTTTTGCTGCTAAATTCCAAGTCACAGAAAGGGGAAAATAAAACTCTCTTGTCCATCCAGTTATTTTTGTAGTCTGAATGCATTTGCTTGTTAACAGATGTCACGATATCTGACCACTGCTGGGCTGCTAAAAATATTATAAGCCCTGATGGTGGAAATATGTGACCCCCGACATACTACCTTCACAGGCCTTGGGACAGTTGTGAAATGTAGTTTCCTGCACAAAGACTTGTCTCTACAGTACAGCCCTTGTGTTTTCTTAGTAAGCTTTCTGATTACTTTCTGGAGAATCTGCGGCTTCGGCTTTTATACAACGATGGCGCTGAGCTTGCCACAGGCTGTGGATATGGAGCTGTATTTGTCTTTTATTACGCCGATGCAAGTAATTGTTTGTTGTGACTCTGTAGTCTGGGTGCAAAGATGTCTTTACAGATTAGGCTCTGTTCACTACTGCGCATGGGTTTCCGTTTGGGGAGTCCGCATGGTGACCAGACCTACTGGTTTCAGAGAAGCCGGTTGATCATATAATGTGTATTGGGGTGTCCTCAAATAGGTCAAGAATGTGTGACCGCCTGTGTAACCTGTAGTGCTTGTGATTGTGTTTGTATTGTTGTGTGTTCTAGCTTTTCAGTTAGATACAAGGTCTGGTTTCAGTCAGACGTGACACAGACTACAACAAGCAGTCTGATGGCATCTACATAGGCCTCCACAGATGGCACACTATCCAGGCCCAGTTGTTACCATGTTATCACCTGTTAAAAACAGCTGAGTCCTTCCTGTATATGTTTCTTCAATTGTGTCTACATAAATCTACATGTGACTGTAGTGAACAAGTGACATCCCTCACATGTGTGCATTTATGTCTGTGACCCTTGTTGGTGCTTGAGCAGCGTATGGAGGATTCTTTGGATGCTTTCATTCCTAAGGGTAGTTAAAGGGATTTTCCAGTCTTGTGTTATTAAAGTTTAAAGCGATTGTTGTGTTATAAAATATTGTTGCTAAAGGATTAAGAAGTGATACTCTCCTCCCTGATATCAACTGGTTTCTAGTTCCTTGTCCCATCTTGATACATAGGGAATGTCTTCTCACACAGTCCCTGGCTACAGAGATGATCTACCTCAGCCAATGTTTGGTTGAATGGAATAAAATAGTCTGGGTAGATCCATTACTACACTGCCTCCCCTTCCTCCCACCTTTACTGATGACACTAGGGATTTGACACCCTTATCTCAGGAAGTAAAAGGACTTGTTGGCTTCCAGCTTGTTGAATTAGTATCATAAAGGTGTCCATAGACATTAGATGAATTTCAACTGTAGCAATGGAGGGTATCCAGCACTCGGGGATAAAATCCAATAGCTTTATTTAGGACTCGTATAGAAGAGTTAAAATCCAAGTAGCTGAATATCCACACGAATGGCTGACCCTCTAGTGTGTGCTGGGGTGCCCCAACTTTCACCCAACAGCAGATGTTCATGTGGTAGGAGGGAAATGAATGTCAATATGCCAGATCCTTTTGTTTTCAAAGGTGATAAGGCCTTGCCCCACTACTTATTGAAAACTCTTCCAGGGCTGAACCAAGTGTATATAGCGCCCCTCAGCACCTCTCGTCTCTAAACCTTTGGCTTTCGGGGCATGCTAGAAGTTATCACCTTTTTTTCTTTTTTTTTTTTTTTTCTTCTGCCGAGTCGTACAGGTGTTCTGATTCGGGAAAGGGGAGGAGGTCTTGTAATAGCGGTGCCTTACTGCTGCTTTCTTATCCTGGCTGACTGTTATTTATGAAGGAGCCTGAGTTGTTGCTTTGGCCTCCCAACTCCCCAGCCATGCTTATCCCCCCTGATGTATGCCATCAGTAGAGAGTCATTAGATGGTTGGCTGGAGTCATTGGTGGTTTGGCCGACATCTAATGTATATGTCCAGTTTGGTGGGAGCTATATTGTTGATGGATCCCATTGACCTCAGTCTATGGGGAATGTTCTTGTATTGCTCTGGTGTGGTGTTCTGCATTTGCTTGGTTTACTATGTTTTCTCCTCTTACCTGTACCTAATATTCTCTTGATAACTTTATTACATAAAGGTTGCCATAAGCAAAGGCTTCATGCAAGAAGGGATCTAATTTTAATTTTCAGGAGCTATATTTAACTGAGCTGGCTGTAACAAAGGAAATGCCAGCAAGATTGTGTGACTGCTGTTTATTCTGCGGGGTATAAATCTCGTTGGACTGTTACACAATGCTAAGTTTGGCTTCTGGTGTTTACAGAGAAACTAAACATGAGCAGGACCTGTCGGAGAGGAGGCGTCTGATCTTCCAGGAGTCTGTCCTCTGTTATATACATAAAGCTGCACTTGTGTAATCCTTAGAATGCGTATCAATCTTTCTATGTAGGGCAACACCCCAATAGTAGCATATTATTTGCTATTGGGAGGGGGTTGAATTATTTTTTGACCCCATGTCTATTTGTCTGTGGTGTAGGAATCAAAATTTTGCACTAATGGACCTCTGTGCAGATGTCCTAAACCTGTGTTTCTCAGTTCTGTATAGAAGGTTTATACCATTGCATGCATTGTTACTTTGCTGCTTTTCTGTAGTTTTTAGAAATCTGTTGCTGCACCTATACATTATCCCATGGCACATGGCGCGACCATCAGCTGGGTGCACTTTAGAGGGCTTTTCCTTTCACGCTAAGGCACCAAGTAGCAAGCCTCAGCAGAAAAGCGCTGTGGAAAAGATGTTTTTTTTGTTTTTGTTTTTTTTCTCCTAGTCTTGTCCCCCCCCCCCAACGGCGCTTTTCACAGAAAGTTTGCAGTTTTTTTTTTTTTTTTTCTCGGCAGACTTTTTGTCCCTCTTTATGTCTGTATGGAAAATGCCAGCGTTTCCTTATGTATAATGGACATGCTGTGCGACTTAGAAAAATGCAACGGCTTTTGGAATTGCAGCACTACTGCTGCGGATATTTTTCTGCCATGTGTGGAATGGGTCAGCCAGAATCCCAGTCACTTTGCAGGTACTGTAAAACACAGCGATTTTTGTTAAATTGTGGCGTCTATGCTATATGGGCCCCCAACCTAGTTCACACGGGGCACGGGATCGCGTATTTTGGTCCTGATTTTGATGCGGGAAGCCGTGTCAAAATAGGACCAAAATGCGCCTGCCGCAACTGTCACGGCCTCTGACAGTCACAGCTTCCCGTTCATTTAGGCCTACTCCGGAGGGTTCTGTTGCAAGGCGGACGCCGGGGCTGAATTGGCCATGGAATCCGCCTGAAGAAAGGACAGCTCGCTTCTTTTTTCCATGAGTGGGAACATACTGCTCACGGAAAAAAGGAAGCTAGTGGTCTACATAGACCTCTATTGTGAGGGGGTGGATTCGGCGTCAAAATTCACTCCCGCGTCAACGGGCCCTTACTCTTGGGTGGTGGTACTACATATTACAGAAATGCAGCTGGTGTCAGGAGTCTTGCCTGGGGAAAAAGGAATGAAAATCTCCAAAATGAAGGAAATAGTCTCTATAGTGCCACCTATAAGGTAACTGATTTGTAAGCCTGACCCATTAAAGAGCACATGACATTGACTTACAGGTTAGTTATTTGTATGTGGCACTAGAGAGACAGTTATTTATTATTGATGGCATACCACCGTGCTGGGACTCCTTTTTAGGTGTAGGTTTTGTTTTTGTTGTGGTTCCCCCCCCACACCACCCCCATAGATTAGCTCATCAGGCAGCCTAATTCCCCCCCCCCCCCTCCCAATAGTCTTGCTTTCTAGTATACCCAGCGGACAGCCCCATACGTTGTCTTACCACGTCTCCTTTTGACAACTTGTCTGAGTATAATCGCCCACACGGCCAATTGCATGAGTGGACCTGAAACTAATCCTTCGACATAAGCCATAATCTTAATCTTCTGACTAGCTTCATTTGTCCATGACAGTGTTAAAGGGACATTCTTCCTATAATATTGCAAGAGTTTTGACACTTTAAAAAAAAAACCAAAAAAACAAACAAACAACCCTCTCCTTCCCCCAGCCTTTACATCTCCTCTGAGTGTAGATTCTTGTATTCTGGACTCTTTGGATGGATCCACGTTCTGCTTTAGGGCAATTGCCTTTTAAAGGCAATTGTGTAAGAAAATGTGTTGTGAGGCAGCGCTGATACTGCCTCTTAATGTGACTACCTCAAATGTTTGTTCATGTTGTCATTCCCAAAATATGTCTATTCTGTGCCAGGAATCTCTTTAATACGATTAGCCTCAGTCCTTTTACATTGTTCCAGGCTTTAGTGCGCTCAGAAACAGAACCCATCATAATAATAGCGCCAATTGTGTCACTGCATGTCTCCGCATGGAAACCATATTGTTTTCTATTTTAAAGGTTTAAAGGGGCTCTGTCAGTAAAATTATGCTGATAGAGCTTCCACATATGCGTGAAGGCTATTCAGACACCAGTAAAGGTATATTAAACTACACCCCCCACCCCCGTTTTAAAATAAAACCCTAAAACAGACTATGTTCAACTTACCGAACGTGCACGGGGGACGGGCATTCAGGGTCCGACGTCCTTTTCAGCCGTCCTTTTTTAGCATGCTGCTTCTACTATGGATACTGCACATGCGCCCGCACCATTTTTTTTATCAATGTCAGATCACAAGTTAGACAGGACCCGAGGACATTGCTGGAAGAGGAGGCGTGGCTGAAGATGACATCGGACCCTGGATGCCCCCCCCCCCCATGCACGTTCGGTAAGTTGGACATGTTCTGATCTAGAGTTTTATTTTTAAAAAAAGGGGGGGGGGGGGTGTTTGTAGTTTAATATAACTTTAGCGGTGGGGCTCTATCGGCATGATTTTGCTGATAGAGCCCCTTTAAAGAGTCACAAAAGATAAAGGCACCATTTGTGTTTTACACATTACATGTGTGATGACTTCCAGAGCCACAGAGGTCGGCAGCAATTGGTAGGTGTTCATAAGAGAAGATGGCTGCAGTCTGGTTCATAGGTTGTGTCTGGTGAAATAGGCTGAGCTGCAATACCAAATATATCCTGTAGAGATGAGCGAGTAGTATTCGATCAAATACCATTATAGCCTATGGGAAAAAATGGGAATGTTGTTCCAGTTTCCATGGAAACCAAAGTTCAACACATTGGATCCTCCAAGTTCAGGAAGCAGCAGCACGAGGAGGTTTTTGAATTGAATTCAATGGAATTTTCCTGTGTGGTATTCGAGCGATAGAATAGAATAGTAGTATTTGATTGACTACTATTCGCTCATCTCTAATATCCTGTAAACGGGTATGGCACTATTGTAGGGAAAATTAGATCTGTTTTTCTAATACTAGATAGTATTAACCACTTCCGGATCGCCCATAGACTATAAACGTCCGGGAAGTGGTTGCCTAGTTCTGACAGGACATACCAGTAGGTCCAATCAGAACACGGCAGCTGCACAGAGATCGTACAGCTGCTGAAGCTGGGAGCCGGCTGTAACTTCAGCCGGAGCTCCCAGAGAGATGGCAGGGAAGGTTTATTCCCTTCCCTGCCTTCTCGATCGCTGTGTATACTGCGCTCAATGAGCACTGTATACACGGCTATGGGAGTCACCATGATGCGGCCACCCTCTGACCCGGCGGTCACGTGATCCGCCGGGCTCAGTGTCTTACAAGAGCTGCTGGGTCCTACAGGACCCTGATCAGCTCTGTAAGTGTAATGGACAGTGTGCAGGAGACTGGATTCCTCCCGCAACTGAGGCTAAATGTACCAGCCTCGGTTATAGGGGAAATTAGCCTCCCTAACAAAAAATAGTGATCAGATGTCCCCAAAGGTCTCTTATGACCTTATGAGGACACAATCTGAAAAAAAAAAAAAAAAAGTTAAAAAAAAGATGAAAATAAAATAATAAAAAAAAAAGTACACTAATAAAACGCTATTAAAGGTTATAGCCCCACCCCTGACAACACCATACAAAAGAAAAATTACCGTAACAAAGTTTATAAAGTTTTTCAGTAGCACTTTGTGTTATTAAATAAAAATAATAAAGTGAAAACCAGAAACAATTTCCCTCCTATTATGTTTATATTTTCCCGGATATAAATATTAAAAAGCATTTGAAAATAAAATCAACATAAAAATAAAGCCCTATGTGTCCCCGAAAAAAGACACAAAAATTAGTTGAATGAGACATACGAGAAAAATGTTACAGCCCTCAAAACCGCACATACAAAAAACCCCGAAAATGTGTCTGGTCCTGGACCTCAAACTGGCCCGGTACTGAAGTGTTTAACCATCTCCACGTGTGTGTGTATATAATATAATATATATATATATATATATATATATATATATATATATATATATATATATATAATTTTTTTTTCTCCATATCCTAATTGATTCTGCGCCGTGCAGCTAGAACATTCTCCCCTTCAATGGGAAATCTGACTTATATACTACTCTGCCATAACAGCTTTTGGGCTGTCACTTTATCAGCCCAATCCTGAAGTGAATATCTCTTGGCCATGAAAGCGAGGTCAAATATTAGAAGATGCACACATATAAAAGTGAAGACCTTTGTTCTCAGGTATTACAGTGATTATATAGGTTAAAGGAATTATATCTTTAGAATACCTTTTTTTTTCCGGTACTTCCTGTTGGAATAACCTTAAAAAAGGCTATTCTTCCCCCTGCCTTTTGAATTCTTCTTCGCATCTCCATTCCGGTGATATTCCTGGTTTTATCAGTTTGCAAATGACCTCCAGACAGAATAGTGGGTGTCCCCTGTGCTGCCTGAAGACTCTCCAGTGACGCCCTTCTTCTTCTACAGCCACATCCTCCTGTCGTCTTCTTCCGGTGAGACTGCATTCGCTCATGTAGCGGCCACAGAAAAATGGCCAACAAGGTATGCACAGAGCCGCATGTCTCATTTGCAGAAAAACGGGAATATCGCTGTAACCTCGACATGGAGAAGAATTATAAAGGTAGCGAAAGAATAATCTTTTTTTTAAGGCTATTCCGATGGGGTAATACTGAAAAAAGGGATGCTTACGATAGAATCCCTTTTAACCCCTTAGCGACCTTTGACGTACTATTACGTCATGGACGCGAGGTACTTCGCGCACCATGAAGTAATATTACGTCATGGTGATTCCGCCCGCTCACTAGCTGAGCGGGCGGAATCGGAACTGGGTGATGGCTGTTACTGACAGCTATCACCCTTTTCCATAACCTCCGGTCGGTACTTTTACCGATCGGAGGTTTTAACCCTTTGATTGCGATGGTCAAACATGACCACCGCAAACAAAGGGTGCCGCGATCTCTCCCCCCCCCCCGCCGGCACCCCCCGGACCGAGATCGGGGGGTGCCGGTATCTGTAATACGTAGTCTGGGGTCTGGTTAGTGACCCCAGACAGCCCTGAGCACTCACTTACCTGGTGATGCTCCCGGCGTCTTCTGGAAGTGAGCTGTCCCGTCCGCACAGCTCACTTCCTGTTTCTCGAGTGAGACACGTGCAGGCTGTCACTGCAGCCTGTGTCTCATTCTATAGTAGAGAATCAGTGATGCAATCTTCACTGATCCATGTGTCCCATAGGGACACAAGAACAAGTAAAAAAAAAAGTGTAAAAAAAAAAATAAAGTATTTGAAAACAATAAAGTTATAAAGTCCCAAAAATCCCTTTTTTCTATAAAAAATGAATTATGTAAAAAAAACACAAAAAATTAATAAAAACAATACATATTTGGTATTGTCGCGTCCGTAACAACCTGTACAACAAAACTGAAACAATATTTAATGTACACAGTGAACGGCGGTAAAAAATAACGGAAAAAACCCGCCGGAAGTAGTGATTTTTCGCCATCTCACCTTACAAAATGTGCTATAAAAAGTGATCAAAAAGTCATATGCACCCCAAAATAGTACCAATAAAATGCACAGGTTGTCCCGCAAAAAATAAGCCCTCAACCAACACTGTCAAGCGAAAAATAAAAATGTTACGCCTCTCAGAAGATGGCGATGCAAAAATCACTGATTTATGTCCCCAAATGTGTTTTTGTTCTGCAGACTTAGTATCGCATAAAAAAATAACATAAATGAGGTATCGCCGTAACCGTACCGACCCGCAGAATAAAGGTCACATGTTACTTATACTGTACGCTGCATGGCGAAAAATGTAAAAGGTAAAACTCAATACCAGAATTGATTTTTTTCTCTTTTAAATCCAGCAAAAAAAGAGTTAATAAAATGTAATCAGTAAGTTTTAGGCACCCCAAGATGGTGTCATTACAAAATACATCGCATCCCGCAAACAACAAGCCCTTATATGGCCACGTCAGCAGAAAAATAAAGAAAATATAGCCTCTACCAATGTGAAGACAAAATCACGCAAAATCGCCAAATCATTAGAACACAACTGGGTGCGGCAGGCAGGGAATGTATAAGCTGTGCAAGCGAATATCAGGGGACACCCTATATTTACAGCTTATGAGGGAAAATATACCAGAAGTGACCCCCAAAGTGACCCCAGTGTGACTCCCCCAATCATAGGAGCTACTGGGGGTACAGTAGGGAATTTAGTGTCTGCAATGTCCTCCGCACCGCTTATATATTCCCTCTTCGCCATCCGCTGTGCAGTCACGTCCGGGATACTAATACTCACTACACCCCCTGATAAATTCTTTTAGGGGTGCAGTTTTCAAACTGCGCTCACTCCTTTGGGGAATCCACTTTTCTGGTACCTTACAGGCTCTACAAACATGACATGGCGTCTAGATACCAAACATCTGAATCTGTACTCCAAAAGCCGCATCGCGCTCCTTCCCTTCTGCCCCCTGCTGTGTGCCCAAACTGCAGTTTATGCCACATGTATGACACTGGTGTAACCGGGGTAATGTCATATGTGAGTATAAACTGATATTAGGGCACATATATGACACTGGTGTACCCCGGATAACGTACGTAATGTCATATGTGGGTATAAACTGATATTAGGGCCCAGCCAGACACAGAAGGGAAGAAGGTTATTTGGTTTTTGGAGCACAGACTTAGACGGTTTGGTTTTTGGATGCCATGGCACTTTTGCAGAGACTCTAAAATTTCCCCTACAAAATGGGGTCACTTCTTGGGGAATTCCAGTTTACTGGCACCTCCAGGGCTCTGCAAAAACAACATGGCGCCCAGGAAGTCCCTCTAAATCTGTACCCCAAAAGCTAAAAAGCGCAGTGCTCCTTCGCTTCTGAGCCCTGCTGTGCGCCCAAGCAGCAGTTTATACCCACATATATAATTTTTTTGCCCCTCGGGATCGCCCACTTAATAGTTTTAGGAGTGCAGGTCTCTAACAACACAAAGTGGGTGCAATGCATTGGATACCAAAATGGCATATTTCTTTAAAAATTTCAATTTTTGGGAAGCATTTTTAGTCTCAAAATCATAATACCACTTGATACATTCCTTGACGGGTGTAGTTTCTAAAATGGGGTCACTTTTGAGGGGTTTCTATTGTATTGATACTTTAGGGGCTCAGCAAATGCGACATGGCACCTCAAAACTATTCCAGCAATATATGCCCTCCAAAATCCAAATAGCGCTCTTTCCATTCTGAGCCCCAACATGTACCCATACAGCAGATTATGATCCCATATGGGGTATTGCCGTGTTCAGGGGAAATTGTGTAACAAACTGTGGGGGGCTCTTAATTCTCTAACTACTTGCAAAAATTAAAAATATGGCGCTAAATGGACGATTTATTGGAAAAAAAGTAATTTTTCATTTTCACATCTCAATGGTAAAAAAAATCTGTGAAACACCTGTAGGGTCCAAGTGCTCACTAAACCCCTTGATAAATTCCTTGAGGGGTCTAGTTTTCAAAATGGGGTCGTTTTTTTTTTTTTTGGGGGGAGGGGGGGGGGGTTTTCCACTGTTCTAGCACTTCAGGGGCTCTCCAAATGCAACATGGTGCCTGAAACAGATTTCAGCTAAATTTGCCCTCCAAAATCCCAATAGCGATCCTTCAGCTCTGGACTTTACAGTGTGCCCATACATCACTTTACATCCACATGTGGGGCATTTCTGTAGTTGGGGCAAAGTGCTTGACAATTTGTGGGGTGCATTTTCTTTTTTAACCCCTTGTGGAAATGCATAATTTGGGGTTAAAGCTACATTTTATAGCAAAAAATGTCACTTTTCCTTTTGTTGGGCCAATTCTGTTACACTCCTGTAGGGTCAAAGGGCTCACTAAACCCCTTGGTAAATTCCTTGAGGGGTATAGTTTCCAAAATGGGGTGACATTTTGGGGGTTTCCAACTGTTTTGGCACATTGGGGGCTCTGCAAAAGGGACATGGTGCCTGAAAAGTATTCTAGTAAAATCTGGCCTACAAAATCCAATTAGCGCTCCATCCGTTCTGAGAGCGACCGTGTGCCCGTACATTAGGGTACCAGCACATACGGGGTATTGTTGTGTTCAGGAGAAATTGTGTAACAAAATGTGGGGTGCAGTTTCTCCTTTAACCCTTTGTGAAGATGAAAAATTTGGGGCTACAGTGACATTTTATTATAAAAAAAGTAATTTTTCATTTTCACATCTCAATGGTAAAAAATCTGTGAAACACCTGTAGGGTCCAAGTGCTCACTATACCCCTTGATAAATTCCTTGAGGGGTCTAGTTTCCAAAATGGGGTGACATTTTGGGGTTTTCCACTGTTTTGGCACCTTGGGGGCTTTGCAATTGGGGCATGGCGCCTGAAAAATATTCTAGCAAAATCTGGCCTACAAAATCCAATTAGTGCTCCATCCGCTCTGAGAGCGACCGTGTGCCCGTACATTAGGGTACCAGCACATATGGGGTATTGTCGTGTTCGGGAGAAATTGTGTAACAAAATGTGGGGTGCAGTTTCTCCTTTAAACCTTAGTAAATGTGTAAATTCTAGGGCTAAATGAATATATTAGTGACAG
Organism: Leptodactylus fuscus; assembly: GCF_031893055.1. Lineage (NCBI taxonomy): Eukaryota > Metazoa > Chordata > Amphibia > Anura > Leptodactylidae > Leptodactylus > Leptodactylus fuscus. The sequence goes on from NC_134271.1 coordinate 64,149,176, forward strand.
AAATTGAAAAATGTAAATTTGACCTCCATTTTGTTTTAATTGTTGTGAAATGCTGAAACGGTTAAGAAACTTTCTAACTGCTGTTTTAGATTCTTTCAGGAGTGCAGTTTTTAGAATGGGGTAACTTTTGGGGGGTTTTTTATTAGAGAGGCCTTTCAAGTTCCCTTCAGAACTGAACTGGTCCCTTGAAAAATGTGTTTTGGAAATTTTCTTGAAAATTTGGAAAATTACTGCTTGACTTGTAAGCCTTATAATATCTGAAAAAAATGAAAGGGTGCTTAAAATTTGATTGCTACATAAATCAGAGACATGGTTAATTATATTTATGAAAAAATTCGGGTAGTATGACTTTCTATTTGAAAGGCTTGCAATTTAAAAGTTTGAAAACTGCATTTTTTTTCAAAATTTTCACCAAATTTCCTATTTTTTCATAATTAAAGACAAAACATATCAACGAAAATTTACTACTGACATGAAGTACAATGTGTTACGAAAAAACAGTCTCAGAATCACTTGTGTAAGTTAAAGCGTCTCAAAGTTATCGCCATTTAAAGTGACACATGTCAGATTTGAAAAAAGAGGCCTGGTCCTTAAGTCACTTTTGGGCTGTGTCTCTAAGGGGTTAAAGTAAACCTATTTGGCACTGTTATGTACAGGACAGTAAGAGGGTTATGTTTGTGGAAATCATATATATATATATATATATATATATATATATATATATATATATATATATATATATATTTTTTTTTTTTTTTTTAATTTATTATTCTATTGTTTTATATAGTGTTCTCCCAAATAATTCAAGAGACCACAAATATACAATCAGGGAGTGTGCACCGTGATCTTTTCCATTATAGATGTCTTCTATCAGCAGGAGCTACCCTGTTTCTCCAAAAATAAGCCTTAGCTTGATTTTGCAGGGTTTTTGGAATAGGCTTGAAATATAAGCCCTACTCCAAAAATAAGCCCAAGTTACAGTCAGCACCTCCAACGCTGGTTACGTCATAGAGACTGAGAATAGGCATACCATAAAACTGTCCAGCACAAGTGCTATGCTACCTCCCTCTACGGCATGGCAGAATCCACTTGCCCGCTTCTGAGTCCAGCCTCCTACCTCCTGAGCCCGTGTCCTGGCCTCTACTATACTATTGGCTTTGCTACATACATGACCAGATGTCAGGTGCCACCCCTGCTTGCTCCCACAGATGGGTTACCCAACTTAACCATTTTACAAGAGTCGTCTGGAGCGAATCAGAAAAGTTTCTGATTTGCTCCAGTGCCTGAAAAATAAGACCTACCCTGAAAATAAGCCATAGCCCTTTTTCTCAGATTAAAAAAAAAAAAAAAAAAAAAGTCTCATTTTCAGAGAAACACAGAAGTGATAGCAGATTTTTGTCACCCTGTGGACAGTCTGTGTGGTACAATCCACGTGGTTTGAATTATGCAGAAGGGCTTAATTACATTGTATAGGGTGGGGGGGGGGGACATTACCTAAATGGAGAAAAGACCATTTATGTTACAATAGAAAGGAATAACTAAGGTAATACTAGATGCGTTACATATAATGGGGGAATAGGTACATAATGAATAAATTCCCGAGTCTTAAATGGAGTAGTTGTCAGGCTAGTGCAATTTTCGATTAATCTCAAAGGAAGTGACCGAGATGGCACAAGTACGGCACTCTCTCTCTGGCTCTCACATTAAAATGAATGTAGTGGTCCGTGCATTTCCACCAACTCTCCTTTCAGAACAGGGGACTAAGCGTCTCCTTTCTCATGACTGATGGGGTCTAAGCTGTCGGACTTCCACTGACCTATACATTATCCCCTTTCCTACAGATAGAGTAACTTGCTTAGATGGGAATAACCCTTTCAAATTTATGGTTTGAAAGTCTCAACTATTCTAAAAAATATTTCTTTAAATTTTTTTTCTAAACCATAAATTCTTTGTCATGGACATTTTGGTATGAAGGGGTTAATGTGGCTTTAAAGTGCCTCTAAACTTTCGGACAACTTTTGATTTCTGGCAGTATTTGTGTCATTAATACATTTTGTAATCTACTTCATTAACAATTTTTGGATCCTTAATGTGAAATCCTGCATTGTTTCACTCTTACACTGAATGTTACTGTGTATTGAGTACAGGCTTGGAGAATCTTCTCTGTCATGAGTCCTAAAGAAAGTTTATACGTTTTATAATGTCTGAGATATAATCCTCATTTTTCTGTACATGTTACACAGGCAGAAACCGCTCTCAATACAGAAACAAGGGAAATAAAGAAATGCAGGATTTCACACACAAAAAAGAGACAAATGTGTTAATAAAGTATATTACAAAATGTATTAATGACACAAATACTGCCAGAAAATCAAAAGTTGTTTGAAAGTTTAGTTACGCTTTAATACCACACTTCCACGTTCAAGTCAATGGGGGATGGGGTACTGACTGATTTGCAGCAAACCAATACAAATACGACATGGTAGTAGACATGGCACTAGAAGCTGTTGAGCATCATCAGAGGAGTTTGGTATTTCTCCAAATATTTGTCTCATTCGGATTGTGGCAGAGAACGGAAAGTCATATGTACATTTTTCCCATTATATAATGCTATACCCAAGTTTAGGCAATGTTCACACACTGAGGTTTAGGTCAGGATTTAGGTGGGATTTCTTGTGGAATTCCCAGATATTTTACCAGCAATGTGTATCAATAGGGTATTTAATTGTATTGCACATTAAAATCATTATTAGCTCCATTGACTTCCAATGTAGCAGATCCACTGGCCACTGTGGCAGGAACCCAAGTTTCGGCTATGAATTTGTGCAGCAAGTATTGCCAATACCTACTGTGTGAACATATACTGACAGCTGAATGTTCTCCCATACTTGGCTCTCACTGCGGTACTACTGTCTGCACGAGAATCCAACCTCTAGTGAAAGCTGCTGTAAACTTTTTATTTACATATATGTGGATACGTTATATCCTGTGCAAATATGACATTCTTAGTAAATGGTTGTGTTGTAATAGGTACTGTTTGTTTTTCTTCTACCTGACGGACTATATGGCTTCACGATAAGGAAGTGTTTCATTTATACGAATAACAAAAGGGGTTGTCCCACCAATAGATCTCCTACGGTATTCATTCTACATGTCAGAAAAGATGGACCATGTCTGCCCTTAGCATGCTGTTAGAAAAAAAAAAAAGGATCAAGTGAAGTGATGACATTTACCATTTGGTTCTATAGCAAAGTGCACGTCCTCCTACTAAGCTGAGTGGTGATGGACACACATGCTCAGTCACGCTCTCCCTGAAGTTGACTCTCTGCATAGTGATCCTCTTTACTGTAGAGTCCACAATAGAAATGGCTTCTTGGGCTACCTGTCAGGGAAGGAGCAAAACCTTTGCAGCAGCATAGTGGTGGTTAGAGATGAGCGAACGGCGTTCGATCGAATTGGTATTAATATCTATTGGGCTTCCCTGTGTCCCATCCATATTGTCTTGAAGCAGCAGAATTTATCCTGCCCAATCCTTTGATCCCCTATTAATAATTGTGCCACTGCCCCTGGTCTTCCCAATTTTCCCGTGGCAATAATCTTACACGCTAGACAGATCCTAACATCCCTGTTTATTTGGTGGTCAGGGAAGATATATATCTGATATGTTGTGTGTGATAAAGGAAGTGTTGTCACCTACTACAGTCTTTGGCTGAGCCTGTATATGGGCTGGGAACATATCATGGTCCCTGACAGGCTCCGTAGTAGAAGGATCTTTAAGGAGTAAGTAAACCTCTCCTAATCTTTCAGGTTAGATTGGATTAGCTGCAAAGTTTGCCGGTAATACCTGTGTAATACACTCTTCACTTCAGTACACTAGTGTGGCACACTGTGACATTGGCGAAGGTGCAGACTTCATTGTAAATTACCGCTGCAAGATGGTTCAGTGAATTCTTATCACTGTTATTTACAGTTAGTGAGTCTGCGGACAAACTACATTTTCCATGATTCTCCTGCCTGCTCTCATTCCTTGTATACTCCTCTCTTCTCTGCTGAGATCACAGGTAATAAATCACTCCCACATCTGAGGTCACAAGATGCTGTCACATTTCCTAGTGTCTCAACTAAACAGGACAGCAGCACGTGACCTCAGATGTGAGTGTGGTTTATTAAGTTCTAAAGCTTTCTAGATTAGTGTGCGCTCCAATTTCTCAGGTTTAGTGTCTCTGGAGTCGGACAACATTCATATGGTAAAATATATATATATATATATATATATATATAAATATTTTTATTTATTGCATGTTATACATGTTAGTTTTGCGTTTTATATATGTAGTGCCTTCCATTAGAGTACATGTTAGGAATCCCCCAGGCACAAGCCTCTGAAGGATATTACAAGATGTCTGAATGAATCTTTAAGTAACAAAATAGTCCGTCAGTGTCTTCTTTCTGCATGTGATATGTTGGGAGGTATGGTGAAAGTGAAAATAACCTGACCCCTGGTAGACTACGGGACAATGTCCACTTTCACTTTGCTCCGTGCTCTTCCTAGTGAGACTGCAGCATTCTTGAAATAAAAACTAAAACCCTTTCTCCCTTTTTTTTTTTCTCTTCTTTTTCCTTTCCCAGGAAATGACCTAGAGGCCTTACAAATACATTGTGTGCATTCTTTCTCCAGAGCGAACTCAATCTGGGAGCTGCACTTGTTTCCGCTGTAACTAAACTACCTCAACAAACCCAGAGAGGAAGACGAGGGGAGGGGAACTTCCAGCAGCAAATCTGTCAAGAATACAGTGTTAGAGGCACTTCAGTGCAGACTGGATCTGCCGGACTGTAGCATCTACACCAAGCCCACCTGTTGTGCCCCCTTCATGTACCAGAGCCTGCATCGCTTCATACCTACCAGCTGTTGATCAGTGTTTTCGTTATTTTTTTTTTTTTTTTTGCTTTGTCTTTGTGGGGAGGGGTGGACGTTGGAATTTCGTGTTTAAATTTTGCATTCTTTTCCTGTTACACTCCTGGTTGGGATAAGAGTTTTTTCGGGTTTTTTTTGTGTGTTCGTTTTTTTTGTTTGTCTGCAGTGAAAACAATTACTTGGTGACGAGAAGGGTTAACAGGAGCAGAGCCCTTGATGAGAGAGGCGAAGACCTCTCATTGTGGAATCCTTCAGCTGGCTTCCAAGCTACAAGTTGTGAACTGCAGCTGGGCTGCACTGAATACTAAAAATCCCTAAGTCAGCGGATCTGCTGCCTTTCTGTCTCTGCTCAAACACATTACACAGCTTGCCTTTTGGAAATGCCTTGTACAAAACCTATGTTTGCCACCCTGCTGTACTATTTGACATAGCCAACCAACTGGAGGTGGACTTTGTATGCACGGCTGATTTAGGTTAGAGGCACCTGTGGCTCATAGATCCCCTATGTATTGCTGTAGTGCACAGGAAAGTAAAATGGACTACAAGAGGCGGTTTTTGCTTGGCGGGTCCAAGCAGAAGGTGCAGCAACACCAGCAGTACCAGATGCCTGAGCTCAGCCGGACTCTGAGCGCACCCTTGGCCTCAACTACCCCTTTAGTATCCACGGCTAACACAGGCAGCTGCCCTCACTCTGCTGTCCACACTACACCCATAGCGGATATCCAGCAGGGTATCTCCAAGTATTTGGATGCGCTCAATGTGTTCTGCCGCGCCAGCACTTTCCTCACTGACCTTTTCAGCAGCGTTTTCCGTAACTCGCACTACTCAAAGGCAGCTATGCAACTCAAAGACGTGCAGGAACATGTCATGGAGGCTGCCAGTCGTCTCACTGCAGCAATAAAACCAGAGATAGCAAAAATGCTGATGGAGCTGAGTGCAGGGGCTGCCAACTTTAAAGACCAGAATGAGTTCAGCCTGCAGGATATAGAGGTCAGTTGCTTTTATTATGATTGTAATACAGCTGTGTAGAGTATTGTGTTGGGAATCTGTACATCTGTTTTATGTTATATCCTTTTTACCTGTAAATCAACAGTTCAGGAAATACTATAGTCTTAGAGGTGGGACCAGTCTCAAAGCAGAGACCGGTCCCACTGTTTGTATTTTGTATACGTTTATCCACTGTTTGCCGGTTTCTAGTCACTGCTGATAGTGCCATACAGTGTCGACCCACTCTAGTAATGGCATGGTAAAACCCAGTTACGTTCCCAAGAACAATAGTGGAGGAACACGCAATGCAAAGTTCAGGACACGATGCTTCAGAATTATTTCATGGGGAACAAAAGATATTTACTAAAACAGACATTTCAGGAGAGCTGACAGGTCCTCTTTAAAGGCATCCTATCATTAAAACACAATTTTTTTTTTTTCTGGTTGACACGTAGGAATAGCCTTAAGAAAGGCTATTCTTCTACCTTTAGAGGTCTCCACGCCGCCATTCCGTAGAAATCCTGGTTTTCATTGGTATGCAAATGAGTTCTCTCGCAACACTGGGGGTGGGCCCCAGCGTTCAAACAGTAAGTAAGTGGCCATTCTCTTGTGGCCCTTGGGCATGCGTAGTTGGCTCTGCCCGAGACCTAGCAGTTTGAAGCCTGTGCTGGAAGAAGACGCACGAAGAGGATGTTCCAGACAAAGATGGAGAGCTGCTGCGAGAGAACTCATTTGCATACCGATGAAAAACAGGATTTCTATGGAGCGGTGGCGCGGAGAAGACCTCTAAAGGCTATTTCTACGTGTCAACCAGAAAAAATTGTGTTTTAATGATGGGATCCCTTTAAGGGGTTGACTCAAAACTAACCCTTATGACGTGCCAGTCAAACTTCTTAAAGAGAGTCTATCTTTGGTATTTTACATGTGTAAATAAGCCCATCATTATATAGCCTTTAGAAAGCCTATTCTAGGCATTCCTGTGCTCAAGAGATCCACTCATCCGTTTTCTCCCAAAATGATTCTCCTATGCAAATTAATCTTCGAGCACAGGGGTCGTTATTCCTGTGCTCCGAGCACCCCCGCATTATCATCCAGCAATGTAGTTCACCGCCCCTTCTTAAAATTTGGGCATCTCCTTCTCCTACTCTTCACTGTTTTCATCAGCAGCCTTTCTTGTTGGTGTGAATTATATCTCACGCATGCGTACTGTTCGTTTGTGTAAGAATAAATCAACGATGGTCCACAGAGTGTGCGCTCTACACTGAGCCTGAAGCCAAAGTGGCTCAATGTACAGCCCGTGCGCAAGATTTCACTTGCGCTGACGAGAGAGGCTGCTGAGCAGTGAAAAAGAGGAGAAGGAGGTGTCCTGATTGAACAATGCTCCTGGATGATGACGCAGGGGTGCTCGGAGCACAGAGATAAAACCCCCGGTGCTCCAAGAAGATTCATTTGCATATCAGAAAAATTGTTTTTGAGTGAAAACAGATAAATGGATCTCTTCAGGACAGCTATGCCTAGAATAGCTGTTCTAAAGGCTACTGTATATAATGATGGGCTTATTTACAAATGTAAAATGCCAATGATAGTCTCCCGTTAACGACAGCTCTTCACTGTCAGAAGGGTGTTGCTGACAGTTATCGCTGGGTGGTAAGGAAGCCCCCTGACAATATAGAGCTACACACAGTACTGTCAGGAGGGTTATTCCCACTTAGACTGTCAGGAACGCCCTTCTGACATTTGAAGAGCTATCGTTAACAGCACTGATAGCTCTTCACCCCGGGCACGTAATGGGTAAGCCAACACTGCACTGAATTTGGCTTTCTAGAGGTATATAAAACTGCATGTGCCCGTGGACATGAAAAGTCCTCTTTAAGTCCTAATATCACTCTGTAAACAGTAATATTAAAAAGTTATGGGGTTTGGAAGGTGGAGAGTCAAAAAGGAAAATTGAAAAATACATGCGAATGCAGGGGGTTTAATGAAGTACATTACATTTTGGATCATAATTACATGCTCTTAAATTGTCTGAAAAATGAGTGACCATTTAATAATAATAATAATACATTTTAAGGCTATATTCATGTTATTGTATGGCTGAAACCTAGAAAAGCAGAGTATTTCAATTGGTTTAATTTACTAAAATGTTCTTTGTTACAGGAATGTTCCCATCTTCTAAAGTAGTTTCATATCAATAGTATATACCTTCATTTTATGTGCAGAGAGGGTACATCCTTAGGGACCGCCACAGTGTTTAGACTAAAGAGGCCAGTGGTTTAGCACTGCATTTCCTGTACAGCAAATACCAAAACAATATTTAGAAACTTTATTTGGGCCATGCTGCCGTTGTCTGGTTACTGTTCAGCAGAAAAATGGGCCACGTTCTCAAGATTGACAGTAGTCGTCACATAGTCTAGTGAACTGCTATCCCATTATATGTTGGGAGTAGAGTTTTAAAATGTCATCGTTTAAAGGAATGTATCACCAGAATATTTTTTTAGACTATCGTTTTATGTTAAGCATATTTGTAGACTTTATGCTAAAAATTTTCCCTGCCACGATCTTTTTTTCATGTACATAGAGAGTACTTCATTCTGTTATAAAGTAGATAGTGTGCTGAATATAGTGCACTGCCGGCTTTCCTGGTATGTGCCCCCGGTGCTGGAGATATCAGTGCTGTTACTTTCAGCACCTATATCTTTCCACTGTCTGAAAGGTGGGCCTTACCTAGTATCATTGCTGGGCTGTGAGGAACACTCCCCAACAATAAACAGGTATGGAAGAATACTCTCGAAGGATATCCCTCACAGCCCTGCGATGACGCTGACCTGTAAGCCTTCTGATAGTGGAAGGGTATTGGTGCCGAAACTAACAACTCCAATATCACCAGCACCCGGGCGAATAACTGGAAACTGCTATGTAATACCGCACATCTCTGAGGACATGAAAGGTTCACTTTAACTGATTAACTGCCATGATCCCCAATTGGGGATCGGGTCCTTTTAACCCGCCTACAAATACCATCTGTCATTGGGGAATAGAAACAGGACATTCATGTGCTCCAGCAGGATGTCACCCGTGATAGGAAACCTAAGCTGATCATGTGCATGCATTGCATTGCGCACACGAGGTCATTTGGTGCAGTTGCGGTAAACGGTGCAGTTCTCAGTTAATGGGTTAAAATAAAAATATTACATTCTGCTAGTCCAACTACTAAGCATAATGATAAACTTATCAATTTTGTAGAGATTTGGAGTAGCCACTTAATTTACATGACAGACAAGACTGTTCTTTCTTTATTGCTATGCCATTACACCTCTATAGGCAACTGCATATAATAACCCTTCATTACAACTACAACAGAAAATAGATGGTCACTGCTTCCCTCCCTGCACAGCGCATCCCATAGACTGAATATGTCTGCTCCAGACTATGTGGGAAAAGCGCATTACTAGTGCGCAGGCAAGATGGCGGCCCCATTAATCATCAGGGCTGTGGAGTCCGTAGACCAAACCACTGATTTCAACTTCTCTATTTTTCCACATCCTGTCTCCTTAACTTTGACTCTGACTCCTTCATTCAACTTCGTTTTCCCCCCAAAAAGTGGCACTGTGTAATATGTAAAGAAAACTAGAAAACAATTAGTTGGAAATTTCATATAACTATTTTATTCACGATAGATCATAGAACACATATTAGAAGTAGAAAGGTGGTTTTTTTTGTTTTGTTTTTTTTTTGAAAAACCTAACTCTCTTACAAATTGATAGCACCAACACTTCTCAAAAAGTTGAGACGGTGCCTTGTCTACCATTATGTAGTACCCCCCTTCTTTGTTACAACAGTCTGTAAGTGCCTGGTATGTGAGAAGAGCAATTGCTGGAGTTTTGGGAGAGGAATGTTGTCCTATTCTCTAGCTGCTCAACTGTCCTAGGATGTCTTTGCCAATTTTTTTTTCTTCATTTCTTAATGTGCCATATGTTTTCTATTGAAATGTCTGGACTGCAAACAGGCCAGTTCAGCACCCAGACTCTGCTTCGGTGAAGCCATGCTGTTGTGATAGATGTTGTATGTTATGCATTGTCTTGCTGAAATATGCAAGGCCTTCACTAAAAGTGAGGTTGTCTGGATGGGAGTATATGTTTACTCTGTATACTGTTCATCATTGATAATGTCTTTCCAGATGTGTAGGCTGCCCCATAGGCACTAATACAGCCCCATACCATCACCTCTCCTCTTGCGTCTGCAGGACACTGTCCATGGTTTCTATAAAACATTTTACATTTTGATTCTTCTGACCACAGAACAGTTTTCCATTTTGCCTCTTGTAAATGAACTTCCCAGAAAAGACTATGTTTCTAACTAGGTTGATGTATGGCGTTTCGTCTTTGCATGATACAGCTTTAATTTTCATTTGTGGATTGCATGACTGACTGTTTAAAAAACCAAAAAAACAAACTTAATTTCTGGAAGTCTTCTCTGACCATGCAGTGATTTAAATTAGCGATTCATGCCTGTTTTTAATATGGTGTTATGAGCATCCAATATTGACTGTTGGCCTTGTCCCATGTGCAGATGGAGTTCTACCAGTTTTGATGATATTATGTGCTGTAGATTTTGTGGAATATTCAAGTCTTTGCAATTTTGCATCGAGGAATGTTTTTCTGAAACTGTTCCAAAATTTTTGATGCAGTTTTTCATAGATTGTTGAACCTCTGACCATCTTTGCCTCTGAGAGTCTCTGCTTCTCTAACATGCTGACCCTCCTCTAATTCATTAAAAATCTAGTGATTTAATTTGTATTAAAGTAAACGTGCAACAACTTGTGTATCTAATTAATTTTACAATACCAATAATTGTATGATAACTTAAAAAATAATCATCAGTCTTCATCAAATTTTTTTTCCCCAACACCACAACATCCCTGGTGTGTTAAAAATAGAATGAAAAAAAAAAATCTACAATCAGAAAATAGAAACTTATTAGAAAAAGTAATAGTTTTTGCTCTCTGCTTTAAAGGGAGTCTTCCATCTTCCTTAACTCCTTCCACCATAGCGCTATGATCTGTTTGCACATCATACTTTCATTATGTGTCACAGTCCAGTGGATGCCATCAAAGAGATGTTTTATTATGCAAATTAGGTGCTCAGAGCACAGTGGGTGATCAGAGATCTCTGAGCACAGCTCTCTCTGTGAAACACTCCCCTATATGCTTTGTTCCACCTCCTGGTCAGTGGGAATAATAGTCTTGTGTGATGTCATCACCTGCTCGGTTCCCAGTGGCCAGGAACTTGAACAAAGCATACAGGGGAGGGAACTGTACTTGGAGATCTCAGGGAACACCCACTGTGCTCAGAGTACCTAATTTGCATAATAAAGAAGACTTTATTTTTGTCGTTGGATTCCATTTAAAAAAGATCTTTTATCACCTCCACATATTTAAGGTCTTTGCATCTGTTAATAGTCTCCGCGCCACTGATTCAAGCACAGTTGGAATTTACTCTCTAGCCTTCGCCGTTCCCAAACAAGTGCAGTTAGTTCTGATGCCTGATATACTATTTAAAGGGATCCTACCATTCAAACTCATTTCTTTTCTCCCTAACATGTTGGAATAGCCTTAAGAAAGGCTATACTTCTCCTACCTTTCGATGTCTTCTCCATGCCGCCGTTCGCTTGAAATCCCTTTTTTTTTTGTCAGTATGCAAATGAGTTCTCTCGCAGCACTGGGGGCGTCCCCAATGCTGCGAGAGAACTCTCTAGTGCCGCCTCTATCTTCTTCAGCAACGACTTCTTCACGCATCTTCTTCTGGCGCGGGGGGTCAAAATTCAATGCATGCGGACGGCCATTTTTTAGTGGCTACTTATGCGAGCATGCACAGTACGCTCCTGTAGTTCTATGGAGTACAGAGCGTACTGTGCCCACTTGCGTAAGAGGCCACAAAAAAAATGGCTGCCCGCATTTGAAGTCTGATCTGCCCGCTGGCAGAGCCGACTTGTGCATGCGTTGAATTTTGACCCCCCTGCGCGCCGGAAGGAGACGTGTGAAGAGGCTGTTGCTGAAGAAGATGGAGGCAGCGCTGGAGAGTTCTGGTCCAGCATGGAGGCTTGTACATCAGCCTGTTGTAGTATTTGTAACATAGCCGTGTCTTTTTCCATTGTTATTTGTTGAGTTTGCCCAGCAATATGGCGCACATCTCCTCTTCAGATACAGTCGTGTTACCATAGCTGTACTGTTAGTGGTATCCCAGGAGGATAAAATGCTTTACTGAATAATATGAGGATTCAAACTACAAAGTAAAAGTTGCAGGAGGGTATTTTTATGCGACTACATATTGGCATTTCTTTATATGGCTCCTGGAGCATGTCTTTGAAACGTATGTTATTCAGGTTATTTTTACTTCTGTGGCTATTGGTTTAGTGTGTGGGTAAAAATAAAGCCTATTTTTACTGGAGATTATTTCCATTTTCTTTTAAATGCGCTTGGGTGATGGGCATAAAATTAGAGTTGGCGTCAACAGAATTCCTAGCCCAAGCCATGTTTGGCATCCACATACCTGCTTCTGTTTTTACAGTAGAGTGAACAGTACTTGGTTACCTCTATAGTCTCTTAGAAGTGTTTGGAGCAGAGAGCACAGGTCACCTTGCTCTAGTTACCCAGGGATCTTGGGGGTCTTTTGTTCTCATGATCCCCAGAGATCAGACACTTATCCCTTATCCAGTGATAGGCTAGAAATGTCTTAGTGGGAAAACCCCTCTTAAAGATAATACAAGTTAAGATCCTTGAGTTGCCGGAAAACATCACTTCCTATATCCAGCAGTTTCTATGGAAGAGCGTGAGTGCAGATCAGATCTCTTCCTGCCAACAAACGCCCCGAGATCAGCTTTGTTTATTTAGGTAATGAATTTGTAAGAATCGCCATGATTCCTGTCGGAATAGTGCCCTTGTTGCCAGTAAGTGTCCTGATTCATTATTTCCTGTAGAATCTCACAAACAGACTGGTTGCCCTGGGTAATATGGACACTGTACATACCCTATGCTGGCCACGCATACAGAATTATTTGACCACAGGGTCCTGTAAATAAGTAAACTTTGTTTCCGTTACTCTCCAGTTGCTGGCACTGAATTGACACACAATGAAACCTATACTGAAAATGCCAAGTTCATCGCAGTAGTTTCCTAGGTTGGAGATTATCTGGGTGTTGCGACTTTACCTGTCACCAGGCCTGGGATCCCTAAATTACAAACATGTCCTGTTATTGCTGGGCTTTGGAACCCTAAAACCTGCCTATTCCAGTTGTTGCTCCATTCAGGTGTTTCAGAGGTGTTGAGTCCTGGACTTGTCTCCCGCAGCTCCTGGTGCATCTGTATTGTGCAGCCAATGCTTGTACACTTCCCGTCATTGTGTGTGTGCAGTGAGGTGTACTGTCCTCGGCTTCACACGTGCAATTCATGTGCATCAGGAATGAAGAAGATGAGTAATGGCTGATACGGCCAGGTTTGGGGGTCCTGCACCCCAGCAACATTTGGGTGTTACTGCAACATGATGGTTTACATTCAGCAGCCTATCAATGCAGAGATTGGGAAAAGGAGGAACTTTTCATTATAAAATAAACTTTACTATCTAAAAACCCATTGAAAGAGGTTGAGTAGAATGAGTGGCATATGGTACTGCAGCTCAACTCCATAAAATTCAGTGCGTCCCATACGAAGATTTGACACGGTTTCTGGATGAATATTGGACAACTCTTTTAAGAACTTGTTTCTCACTGTCCCTGCTCATCATGTGATATAGGGGACTTGACCACAGAACTGAGCAGACATTAGAAGAATTCCCCCGACCATCTCTATACCTCTAGTGATTCCTGCTCAGTTCCTGCCACTTCACCTTTACCTGTCCTGGGGTGAATGGTACTTGGCAGCTCTTTGTACGTTGTATGTTTTATTAGTGAAGACGCTGTGTGTATTTAGCAGTAGTGATGATTTCCAGGTCTGTACATGTGTCCTTCTGTTCCCTATATAGTACTGTGGAATAAAGGCATGTCCCAGGATTTCCTTGTAACTCCCTCACCTTCCCAGCACAACAAACACTCCCATGCTCCTCTCCGTCTGCCCCATTTCCTCTCTGCTTTATCTTGACTAATCCAGACATGCATTGTTCCTTCCCTATGGATACACATACAAACCCAAACTTTCCAAAAAGACGGAAAAATAAACCCTATCCACTGCCATGCGGACATTCCTGTTAAAGGGACACTTGCCCAAACAAATCCTCATTGTATGCAACAGGCATAAATATTGGACATTGTAGTTTTAGACGCATCACCTGGCTTCACACATACAGTTTTAGGTGCAGGACTAGATATAAAAGAAATGGGAACTATAAAGGAAGGACTTCTCCTTCACCTTCTAGCTGGGTTGTCTCCTGACTGCTCCATGTGTCTCCAGCGTTACACCAGGGCCACAATCTGCAGTGAGTAGCGGCTTGTTTGCTGTGCAGCCATTGAAAACAACAGGGGGAGGGCTGTGCGCATGTGCGGGTTTGGGGGGATAGGGGATAGTCATACTCATGGGGTCATAAGAAAAGAATGGCTTGGTATGCTACCTGTGAAAAACACTGTTGTGTGCATGGGGGCTAGCCTGTAAGTGAGGCGCAGCGAAAAGCACCCATGATCTTTGCCACAGCAGTAGATCTTTTGTTGAAATTTAGTATAATGTTCTGTGTGGCCTTGGACTAAATAGCAATTTTTTTTGTGCCAACCATACAAGTGCAGAATTTGTCATCCTACTACTTTGTAAAGACTGATTCCCCCCCCCCCCTTTTTTTTTTTTTCTTTTTTTTTTTTTTTTTTTGGGGGGGGGGGAGATTTGAGGAGGTCCATAAGTCGAGAGAAGACCAGAATTCTTAGATTTTAATGCTGAAATGTTAATCCCTTTTTATTGTTGTATACGTGTCAGTTATATTGGGATTTGGGAGTGACCACTGATGGCTCACTGTCATGTCTGCCTTAGTTATGCTTAGTATTCCTCATGAGATAATTGTGGAGCAACTATAACTGCATAGTTCCATTCTTCTGCTATTTCTACAAGACATTTCTGAAAACATTGACATCTGGGTGTTATCCCTTTGACGGTGTGTCCTATACATCGTGACACTGGCTGTGCTGATCGGACAGATCTTCAGATTCCACTTGGCTTCTTCCACAGCTCTGTTTCAGTGCCCACCCCATTTAGAAGTCAGACAGTCTGCAAATATGTGGTGGGTACAGGAGCAGCACAGTGTGGAGCGCTCCTCTAGGGACGCAGCTATGGTCGGGTGACCTGGCTGGCATCTTTCCAGTATTTGATACCATTCTTCACACCTCCACTGCTCATCTCATTGTCTGCTGCTTGTATAGTAAAGCTGTACACTTCCTCATAGTCTGTATCACTGGAGATTTTTGTGGCACCTCCTGGGGCATGCTCCTTTATGCCATTACTAACCACATTACTAGGCATCCTGGTCCATGCCCCGTAGTGTCTTACACTCTGTTCTGTCCTGGAGCAGTTCTCAATGGTAAATGCCACTCGTGGGCAGATTCTGCTTGACTCCAAAATTAAGGCCCAGTCAGATTAGTGAAATGGGGGCAATGAAAAGACCAGACATTTTATATTGCACCAGATTTTCTAAAACGCCTAATGCTAGCTGAATATCTGGTGCACTTTAATAAATTTTCTAATCTAATTTAACACCACTTATTAATTGGCCCAGGGACAAAACTGTGGGGCAATGATGTAGTGTGGTGGCTGATATTGTGGCACAATGATTGTCTCACAGTTTAGCATATTAAACCGCATTTTTTTTTTTTTTTTTTTTTTTTTTTACAACAACCCCCCCCCCCCCAAAAAAAAAAGTAGCGTATGAGACGCACACTGTAAGAGTAGAAAATGAGTTGTACAGAGTATATACCAGTTTCTTGGCACAAATTACGCCAGATTCTGGTGCGTATTAGTCCATCTGTCTTGCAGTGTTCAGAGGCACAACTGCAATTGGTAACACCCAGTTGTCAATTTATCCATACAAGAATGCTACAGCACAGAGTTTTAATCTAAGATGCTCTAGAATGGTTGTATTACAAAGAATACCGGTATGTCTGGGTAGGTGACCTATTCCTTGTTTAAAGGAGTTGTCCAAGCAAAAATGGACAACCCTTTTAACTTTTAAAACAGCCGAGGGCATTGGAAAATAAATAAATAAATAAATAAAAAATTGCATAGTCTCCCATCCCCAATGCTCCAGTACCCTCCCACCCATCCCAGTTCTTCTGCTCCGGCCGCTTCTCCGGAGTCTCCTTCAGAATTTCTCTGGAGCCGCTGATTGTGGTCAGGTGACCACTGAGGCTAATCAGCGAAGGGTCTGCAATGTCACTAACTGTGACATCACGGGTCCTCTTCCTGAAGCCACTGGAGCAGAAGAACCAGGACACGTGAGAGGACAGGGGAGTATGTTTTTATTTAAAAAAAATTTTCACTGCTCGCAGCTGATTTAAAAGTTAAGAGGGTTGTCCATTTTTGCCTGGACAACCCCTTTAAGGCTGTGTGAATGGTAGACAATTTGCCATGTGACTATAAGGAATGATTTGATAGGTCTAATGAGTTCCTAGTCAAGGTCACCACCCTATTGCACTACGGCCATATGGTCTATTGCTTTCCAGTAAAACACACACACACCTTACTCATTTTAGTGCAGTAACTATATGAGACAGAGGTGGATTACAATATGGAAAACTCCCTCCTGCTAAAGTTTTTGGAACTTTTGTGACTTTTTATTGTTACGCCTGTGGCCATGCTTACTGTCCTTGATGCATCCGGATGGTATCTGTCACAGTAGCTGTGTGTTTTCCTTGTGATCACGCGGACCCTTCATTCATGTGTTTTTTATGCTGCTTGCACAAGACATGACGTTGTGTTGTTTGACAAGCTGTGCATTGCCAGCGCTAAAGCAGACGTCAGGGACAAAAATAGAATTTTTATTTCCTCCCCTTGTGAAGCCAGCTGTGTTGTAAGGGACGCTGGTGCTCTGAAGTGTCTTTGTCTGCACATGTCAAATGGGAGAATAGACTCTTTGCCAGTCACGGATCTCAGTACTTTCCTGTTTTCGGCTTTTATTTCTCCTAAATCTTCTCATGAGACTTCTGCGAGCAAAGTAGAAAGTGCAACGCATGTTTTCCTCTTCAGTTTCCGGGAAAGCTGGGTGACAACCAGTGCGGTTAGCGGTTCACCCCGTGTTCTGAATAGAACATTTGCTTTGTTCTTAAACTCATTCTCCCAGTTTTCCTACTGTTACCAGACAGGTTTACCATTTAGGGTTCTTGGAAATCTGGGTGCCTTCAAGAGCCCAGCTTTTCCAGACTCTTTAAAAGCTGTGACAAATAATAAGTGCACAAGCTGAGATTTATGTCTTGGAAAATATTACAAGAATCCCTCCAGGGTCATAGTTACAATTTGATATTTTTCCTATAGCAGATTCCAGAGCATTCAGGAATTCCCCTGCTGGCGTGAAAGGTTCATTGTTTCATCTAGAAATGATCTTCTGGATTCTAGGCAGTTTTGTGAAGGCCTGGAGAGGTTTCCAGAATGTCTGGGTGACAACCAATATGGCTTCCACGGCTGCTCCTATACTGGTTGTCCCCTCCGTTCAGCTGCAGTGGTACAGGAGAGTTGTTCACATACTGCAGATTCGTAGTGTGGATTCTTCATTGAAAATGACTCTGCATGGACATGATTGTTTCATTGCAGATTGATTGGAAAAGCTGCATAGTGTGCACTCAGTCTATATGGCTGCATTACTAGTCAGAGAAGGTCATTTAGGAAGCAGAGAAAGCTGGGTGGCTATCCAGATGTTACGGTAGCCTTGTAGGTTGCCTCCCAGAACAAGGCAGTCAATAAAGGACCATGGAATTAATGGTGCTATATAAATAAACAATAATAATAATAATAAAGGAGGCTGTTAATGTGGTCATTAGCTCTATTAGTGCATAGCAGAGCCAATCCAGTAACTGCGTAGCAATAGGTCTGTTATACTTGAATGATGGCTGCTCAGAGAATACGTGTCATCTCCTACATTAAGATGTATTTTCTCTTTGTCTCCACAGGTGCTTGGTCGCTGTTTCTTGACTGTGATGCAGGTTCATTTTCAGTTCTTGTCCCAGGCGTTACAGAAAGTGCAGCCCTTTGCTGAAGCGATAGCACAAGAGCGCAAGAACGCTCCTGGATCCGGTGACCTGAGCCCCACAAGAGAGCTGGATGATGCTGTGAGGACATGGCGAGGAGCTACTGAGGTGAGGAACCAGTAACATTCCTTTCAGCCATTGCCAGCAGTCCCTGAGCTGGATTTTTTTAGGAGGATGGAGGACATTGTACTGTCTGACTCTCAGACTTGAGTCATTTATATCATGAGAATAAACTAGGCTGTATAATGAAGTCTGAGGATGTGTGGTTTAGGAATCTTACTCATCAGCCCACGTAGGCTAGACTGTCACCAAATGATTCAAAGGGCAAGATCTGAACATAGGAGATCTGGCGCTACAACATGGAAAATATGTGACAGGCTGAGTACGGCTGATTATAATACAGGACATAGGAAGCTCCCATTTCATTTTGTCTGCAGATCTTTTGTTATGTGTCTTCAGTCCTTTGAAGATAAATGAAACAAATACAGTCTTTGGTTAGGGTTTGCCTCTATCTGCCTGTCATCGCTGGTTAGTACCAGTCACTGGTAGCTGCATCATTTCATGATGGACATCCTCCCATGAAGGAAGCCATAGTTAGGTGACCATTGTCAAACCTGTAGTTTCCTTCCTAAGCCCTTTTCACAAACTCATAAGGGCACATTTACTAAGCTGAGAGCTCCAGAATTGTGGCTTTGTTTGCTTAGACTGCGGCCCACATGCTGTGTCCCAGACTTGTTTTAGGGCATATCTTAAATGGGTATTCCAGTAACAGAAAGTTACCCCTTTCCCTAAGAGTTTAAATGGAGTAGCAGCTCGTGCACCACTCTCTTCATTTCAATGGGAGCCACCGGAGATATTAATATCTCCAATTGAAATTAATAGAGCGGCATGTGCTATCCAGCTGTCCGCTCCAATGAAACATGCTGAACACTCCATTTTGTGATAGGTGGGGGGTCAAATTGTTTGTACTCCCACTAATAAGTACCCCCGAGTTGATCTAGGTCTTTCTTACTGCTGGTGCAGGGAGTAGGAGGTGGAGAGAACTGTATTTTAAAGGAGCCAAGTTGTTTTTGTGTAATGCACAGGGGACTGACACTTCTCCACCTCTGCTGCGGGTTTCTGACTCTTACTGTATCTATTTGAAGAGCGTATGGGGGTCTGACTGCACAGATGAGGCACTACATGTCATGATCGCATATCCTACTGGTCACCAGCTCAAGTGTTTTCAGACCACCCCTTTAAGCCTTGCCCTATTACTGACAGCTCTACATAGAGCTTGGGCTGAGCAATACAAGACTACTTGGCAGTCTAGTGCTTTCCTGTCACATAAGAGTGAGTTGTGCAGCTTGGTTGTGTTGGTGCCGTCAGTCATATCTGGTTAGTCCTTAGGAAAGGTGCTGTCGGTCATACCGCGTTAGCCCTTAGGAACGGTGCTGTCAATCATACCGGGATAGTCCTTAGGAATGGTGCTGTCGGTCATACCTGGTTAGTCCTTAGGAATGGAGCCGTCGGTCAGACCGGGTTAGTTCTTAGGAATGGTGCCGTCGGTCATACCGGGTTAGTCCTTAGGAATGGTGCTGTCGGTCATACCGGGCTAGTCCTTAGGAAAGGTGCTGTCAGTCATACCGGGTTAGTCTTTAGGAATGGTGCTGTTGGTCATACTGGGTTAGTCCTTAGGAATGGTGCCGTCGGTCATACCGGGTTAGTCCTTAGGAATGGTGCTGTCGGTTGTACCGGGCTAGTCCTTAGGAAAGGTGCTGTCAGTCATACCAGGTTAGTCCTTAGGAATGGTGCTGTTGGTCATACTGGGTTAGTCCTTAGGAATGGTGCCGTTGGTCATACCAGGTTAGTCCTTAGGAATGGTGCTGTCGGTCATACCAGGTTAGTCCTTAGGAATGGTGCTGTCGGTCATACCGGGTTAGTCTTTAGGAATGGTGCTGTTGGTCATACCGGGTTAGTCCTTAGGAATGGTGCTGTCGGTCATACCGGGTTAGTCCTTAGGAATGGTGCCGTTGGTCATACCAGGTTAGTCCTTAGGAATGGTGCTGTCGGTCATACCGGGTTAGTCCTTAGGAATGGTGCTGTCGGTCATACCGGGTTAGTCCTTAGGAATGGTGCTGTCAGTAATACCGGGCCAGTCTTCAGCTCTGTTGCTGTATTAATCAGATTTTTCTAAATGTAAGTTGGTCGAGAACCATCAAGATCGCTTTTTAACCCGTTACGTGCAGCTATCAAGTCATCTGCTTGATAGTTGAATACTTAAGATTACTAATCCATTTTTAACCCATCAAGGGTATTGAAGATAATCCCCAGTCCTATTATAATGACATTTCTGCCTTCAGCCGTGCAGCGGCTCAGCTCCGTTCTTCAGTCATGTTTATATTGTACGGTTTGTGACTCAGGCCTGCTATTATATCATTATGTTAAGTGTATCATTAAGTGCATTATGCCTGTTCCATGCTGTAAAAATAACACGGGGACATTAGTGTCACTGAGGCCGAGTGTTTAGTGTCTCCTTAGGGAAATGCTGAGACTTGGGCTGATATGATGCTTCTATCTCCACTAGCGGGCAGATGAGCCGTCTCTGTCTACAGTGACCTGTGACTGTGTCAGGAGGCGGCTCGTTCCATTTGTTTCTGGTCTGTGTGGACCTTTGTCTATTGTTTGGTGGGGGACATATCCGTCCACGTCCTGACCTTTTTCTTAATTGGTACATTTGTGTTGTGTGGGAGAGCGTGGCAGTGCCAGCGCGGGCGATGCGGGCTACTCACAATAATACGTCTCTTGTCTTCACACACTGCTTTATTTTTAGAATACGTATGTAGAGGGAACTCCAATTCATGTAGAAGACGGAGGAATGTGAAGTTGGAAGTGTTGAAATGTTTCCTTTCTTTTTATTGAAAGCTGCTTTTTATGCCCCAGTTCCCGTAATATCTACTTTGGATATAGTGTTTCTGTGCTCGGGGTAGCTGACGCCGAATATAAACATTTACTTAACTGAAAATAAGAGTCTTGTATCCTCCCTGCCGTCCATTTAGCAGCCCCTTCTAGCACTTGTAAAGATTTTCCTGAATATTAAAGTAAATTCTAGAACTAGCTCTAGACGTGTAATATGCAACTGCGTAGTTTCTCTAGCTCCTGTCAGACTAGAACTCCCAGCAGAATCTGATGCACTGGATTTGGCATTCTGGGGCTTGTGCAAAGAAAAACAAACGTTTGTTTCTATTATGATTTAGTCCCATTTGTTGCATTTAGTGTGGTTTTTTTTGCTCTGGTAATGGAGTATAGGTGAAAGGTAATATAATATAGGTGATTGAATTACAAAAAAAAAAAAATCAAGGTTTTATTGGTTTTCCAAAAGAAACGACGAGGAAAAACAGTAGTAATAACCTACCTGTGCCAAAGTAATGATGACAAAATACAATGGGAAAGAGACATTATCTACTATCCACGCACTGCAGATAATCCTCAGCTTTCTTATGCTATACATGTGCACCAAAGCTTAGCCTGACACGTAATACGCTAACACCATGACACAGAGGTTGAACTCAACTCTCTCAATGGCCCTTAATGGCTTTTGTTGCGTTCTGTGATAAGCTAGCAGGTGATGGTGTTTGGTGGATTCAGTACTAGCACCTTTAGTATCGCCAGGCATTGTTGTGTTTTGTATCATTTTCTGGGCAGATTGAATGCAATTTATTGTGAAGACACTTATTATTGTGGTAATCTATAGAATGACTAACATTATCCAGACTCCCCATCACTACTACCACTTACATATAGTACTAAACCATCAAGTCAGTCAAAGTAGGAACCACAGACTGATCAACTTGTGAGACACAGTGTGGTTACAGCCATAACCACTGATAAACCAGAGAAGGAAGGCTGCGGATTGACAGGGAGAATATTCACACCATTGCCCCCCTCCTATAGAGACGTCATTTGTTTACTTCTTGGAGATGTGAATGGGCTGAAAGTTTCAGGGCTGTCTTGCTAGACTCCTTTCTCATGCCCAGGGCTGCCTTACTCCTACTCCTCCGCTCTGTAAACCGCACCTGATCCATGTGATCCTTTCTCCCACATCCACAGCTATTAACCTATAATAACACTTGTCAGTACAGCTATGTGTAAAATCTCTTAACCTGGAATACACAGATTCCTAGTCTGTGAAACTAGGTCACATCAAGGCAGTGTAGAGCCGTGTGTCTAGGGCAGCTGTGAGGCTACTACAAGTGCCAGCAGATCTCCAGTTCTCAGAGCATGTGGGAAATAGTTTCCTAGCCACTGCAGATCCGTAGTTTGCAGACCTTACCATATATCATCAGGTGACCTATGCTGCTGGCCTGACATTAGTCTTTGTAGCTTCACGTATTATACTTGTAAATGATCTGACGAGAAACATTTCTCCATGTCCGTGTCACTTAAATATTTACTGTGGCGCCAAATAAATATAGAATATGCTAATCGCAGTTTTACATAGTATATGCATTTATAAAGCAAAGATCCCTGTTTAGTCAGTGGTTCATCGGGACTCCATGGAAGTAGTTACATCCTGGAAAAAGGGCAGAAGGAAATGACATCTCACAATTTATTCTTTCCGCATTTAGCTGAAGACATTGCATGTTTTCAACACCTTGGCCCACATTGTCTGACAGCATGAAAGGACTAGTCACAGGATGCACCAGATTTATCACAGTGCCGCTGTGTCGGTGCATAAAGTTAGATACCTTTATGCAAATTGTTTTATGCATTATGCATTGGGGGCATGCCTTGGCTTATCTGAGCTTGGATCTCTGCTCTAGATCCCCGGCAAAGCAATTTGCCTTTTCTTTGCACATAAATAAACCAGCATTTTGCATGAAAATGGGGTTGCAAAGCTGAATAGCAGAGGCATATTTGGAAACTGTAGAATTACCCCAACATGGTGCTGGGATTGATTATAAACTTAATCTACACCTGACAGACTCCCTTTTAATCCATCTTCTAGTTGCCTTTCTTAAAGGGATTGTCCCATCTCAAGGATCCTATCTATACTGGTTGTTTATGCAAATTGGAGCCTTTTCCTAAATATATTGCTTTAGAAATTCTGCTTTGTTTGCCTGATATGTGAATTTATTGCCCCATTGTTTACACTGCGTTGCTATAACCACGGACCTATAGGACAAGGGACGTCACTCACTCACCGCTTTTTCCAGCAGGATAATCCTTTCAGATAATTGCAGTTGTCTGATAAATCCAAGTCTGTTGTCTCTCTATGTAAACACACAGATAACACTTTGTTCTGTACAAGAATCTACAGATTATCTGACCCGCAGAAGTGTTCTGTGTCCTGTTCAGCAGGAGGGAGAGAAATACAGGAAGTGAGAGGCAGACACTGTACGCAGCCCGGCTGAAAGGCTGACATGGGAAAACCCCTTTAAGACCATTACGTTGAGACTCCTCCTTGCTCCTCTGATGTACACACAGTGTTTCACAGTGTATATAACCTGCAGACCATACTCACAATTCTGGTCTGTGGGAGTCAGAGTGAAGCTGTAATACACCTGTGGTTATAAGTGTTCATACAAGAAACCTTGTGTGTCAGAGGAGAAGAGAGGTCTATGCTCCAGATGGGGAGCACGTAACTTCACAATAAGGATAACTTTTTGTTTTGTTTACTGGGATAGAAGTACATAGGTTATTTAAATTTTTTCCTCCAGTATATTTGTTTAGCACACTACTCTGGTTATTGGCATGTGACTCTGGATATGACAACCATAACAGATTATAGATTATGACTGCTTCTTTATGGGTTCTGTGCAGCTGGACTCAGTACAATGCCTGAAGGTGCAGTGCTTGACTATGACCCTCTCTTATTTGTCTCTCCACTCCGCATGCACTGGGCATATCGCAGTGTACAAGTTTATCATGGAGTGTTCCTTCAAGCAAAAAATAGTTATCTATGGCTGGGTACATTGGGACCGTATCTTTATGTTTATAGCTCGGCAGCTGCATGCAGTGTATACAGAGATAAGCTGAAGATTAGAGGCAGCTGATATAGGCATTTCATTTGTAAGCCAGGCCATGTATAACTGCGCTGACTCTTGCTTTGGACAAAGAGCCTTATTGTAGCGCAGCTAATTTGCCCAGTGACATGACCCCTCTATGTGTACTGTATATACAGTAGTGCTGGAAAGTTTATGAACCCTTCAGAATTTTCTAGATTTCTGCTTAAATTTAACCTAAAACTGCATCATATTTTCATTCAATTCTTAATATTAGATAAAGAGAACCAAATAAAACAAATCAGTCAAAAATATTACACTTGGGCATGTATTTTATTTATAGAATATATTCTAATATCACATATCTGAGTGGCAAAGGTATGTGACCCTTAGATTTGGCAGATGAATTCAAGGTAAAATTAGTTAGTTTGCAGTCAGTGGGTTGACAGTCAGTTGTGAGTGGGTGTCCTGATTGTCAACTCATAGTATGAACAAAGGAGATTTCTGAGGACCTCAGAAGAAGAGTTGTTGATGTTCATCAGGCTGAAAAAAGGTCTCAAAACAGTCCCTAGAGTTTGGAATTCAACAATCCATAGTCCGACAGCTTGTGTATAAATGGAGGAAATTCAACACCATTATTACCATCCCTTGGTGTGGTCGACAATCAAAGAGCAAGGCATATAAGGCTAAGTGCACACAGAGTTTTTTGGATCGGAACTTGAGGCGGAGGCTGCCTCAGGTTCCGATCCATAAAACGTGTTGTGGAACTGAAAGCCGGTGCACGGCTCCAGTATCCAGCCGCGCACCCTCCTCCAGACCAGGCTCAATGAATCGGCCTAATCCGGAGGAGGGATTTCTTCAGAAGAATGGACACGTCCGTTCTTTTTTCCGGGAGCTGGCAAAACCGGCTCCCGGGAAAGCCTCCTGAGCGGCTCCCATTGATTTTAAGGAGAGACGTCTTTTTGGTCCGGGTTTTGAGGCGTTTATGTGTATGCGTTTTAGTGTATGTATGTGGTGTGTGCTGGGAACATAGATTCCTGAAAAAAAACAAGCTTCCTGTCTGATCGTGGCTTGGACTTCATCACAGATTTTTGGCTACAGAGTCCATGGCACGATACTCCATGCTTATTAGGGATTTTATTAGGCCTATTTAATGAATTGGAGGAGCTTTTTGCTTCTGACTGATCATGGCTGTTAGGCACAGCCCTGTATTTACTCCTGACTTACACTGCGTATGCATCTTGAATGCTCCCTTATTTCATCTTTGCTCCATGGACATCTGATCTCATGCACTGGCATTCTGTTGAGCTTATACAGGGCTTGGACTTCTACATTGTAGCCAGTCTGAATGAGAACAGATGTAGTATAAGGCATGAGAGATTCATGTAGCAAAATGAGAGGCAAATGTCAGAATTCCTAGGTTTAATGCTTAGTATTGCATGTTACTTTTTACAGGTAGGACAGATAATTATTAGTCAGAAAATGTTAGTTTCCAGGATGTGCTTGGCCAATATAGCGGGCAGATACCTGGCAGCAAAAGAAAGTAGGAACTACTCCTCTACTAAATGATCTGTTCTAGTACCAGCATAACAAAAGGTACCCATGGCATGTGCTATCCCTGAGTGGCACTCACTTAATACGATTAGTGGCTCTGCAAGGTTTGTTCATTACTGTCTTCGTTATAGAACTGAGCAAAAGTGACTACCTACCTGCACACTATAAAGATGGATTGTTGTCAATAGGACTTGGACTTTCAACCCATTTAATACTAAAGATGTTAACATCCCGTGTCACTCCTAGGGGAGCTTTCAGAAATGGCAGAGCTCCAGCACTATTGCTCATTACAGATAGTATGAACATCTATCATTGTATAAAGTGGGCACCTGCTGGGATGCTTGGCGAGATACCTAATGTATTCTGAATTTAGAATTTGCTGATCTATGCATAAGTTATTGACAAGCCATGAAATATGCATTACTGAGGTGCTGCATTATTATAACATGCTGCTTTTGCTGATGATACAGGCCACAAGCCGCTTACGAGAGAGAGGTTGTGATGGATCCTTGGCTGGGTTAGAAGTTCAGCAGCTTTTTTGCTCACAAAGCATGGCCATCCCAGAGCATCACCTCAAGGAGCTTAACCTGAAGATTGATAGTACTTTACAGGTAACGCCTTATTTCTGCTGTTCTGAGGACAGATATTTATATATAGTATATATTTTATATTTGATTTTTACACTTTCATTTTTTTTTTGTAACAGGCATATAGGATGGCTTTGGAAAGTTTAGGTCACTGTGAATATGCAATGAAGGCTGGCTTCCACCTCAATCCTAAGGCTATTGAAGAATGTTTGAAGGTAACTGCAATGTTCACTTAGGAATGAAAAGAGCTTCATTTAGTATGTTTAAAGGGCTTGTATTAAGGAAGAACTTTCTCCACCTCCACAAGCATTAACGCTTTGCATCCAACAATAAGCTCCACTCCATTGATTCCACTGCAGTTGGATTTTTTTTTTTTACTTGGCCCGGAATGTTCCTGAGCAATCGGTGCCCATAGTTTCAGCCCATGATATGATAATTTGGCTCTATAGTCATCTGTGAAGTACCTTGCTGTGTGCTCCACATCCTAGCACTGTCTACATGACAGTAGAGTTCTCACTAACTGCACTGATGGCTCAGGAACCACAAGGACTAAAGGAAAAAAAATTCCAACAGGGCCGGAATCAGTGGAATGGTGTCTGTTCAAGGATGCAAAGAGTTAATGTTGTTGGAAATGGTGAAAGGTCATCTTTAAACTGATTAAGATTTCAACAGCACTCCAGGACTGTCCACAAGAAAATCCATGTCCTACTAGGACATAGTCGGGTCTCCCACTTGTGACTCCTAGTGAGTGACTCCTATTGGCAGCATCCTTGCATCATATGAAATGCCATTCCTCTACATGGCTGCAATGCAATACTACATTTCAGAGCCACTGCAGGGGAAAATGTCTGGCTCGCCATGGCTTTCCCGACAAAATCAGTAGTTTTGTTGTAAATGGCTCATGCAGTGATTGTTGTGTATGTGCTGTGAAAATAAGCATGAGTACTTTCAACCAGGCATACGTAATACCCAAATAATAAGTTGATCACAGGATATACTGTAGCTGGACCACTCCGATCAGCAATGACAGCAAGTGTTTAGCATTACACAGTCATTAATGAAACCACTGGGCTCTCTATGTAACCTATTGGATACATTATGTTGTGGCGATCTGCTTGGGGTTATGGACAAGGGTCTGCACAAATTGCCAAATGGGATATTTGCAAATGGATTTCCCAAACCTGATTACTTCTTTTAGTCACCTTGTCTTGTTTCAGAAACTCAAATGCTAGAATTGTCTTTTTGTTCCATCAGGGCTGCTGTAGTGATGCAGAGGCACAACAGGCAGGAAGGAGACAGACGCCACCTCAGCCAATTCAGTGCGAGCTCCCAACTGTACCGGTGCAGATTGGCTCCCACTTTCTGAAAGGAACATCATTTAATGAGTCCTCAACTGATAACCTGAAGCTGAAAACGGTGACTTTCCATTCTTTGTAGCTATAGTTAATGGTTTGTACTCCTGAACTCACAAGTAATACTGAACCTCTGCTCTGTTCTTAGCATGCAATGCTGCAGCTGATCAAAGAAGCGGACGCACATAATGGCATGACTGACAGAGATGATACGGCAGTGACTGAAATTCTCAATCAAGTCTGTCCTTCCACATGGCGGGGGGCATGTAAAACTGCAGTGCAGTTGCTTTTTGGCCAGGCTGGTCTGGTAAGATTATGAATCCTAGCATTTACATATCACTATAAGCATTTACACATCACTATAATACATGTATCAAACAGTTGTTTTACTCCTTTCCATCTGCCCCCTCTCCTGCCATTGTCTGTAGGATAGTAAGAAGGTGGTAGAGGGATTGAATTGCACAATACTGTAAAATCGGGCGACATACATGGTCTGTCTACAGTTTTGGAGTCACATACTTGCATGGCAGCTGTATGCATAAATGTTAGACGTTTCTGGAGGTAAACACTAAAGGGGCAGTACTTTTCATGCAACATTTGATGATTTGTAGTTTCTAGAAGGAGTCTTATTAATCACACCTTGTATCATCTACCTGCTCCAAGAGTCTCAGGATCAGCCTCTGTCACTACTGTTTCCAGTCACACCCTGCACAACGAGTTGTCACTTGCTGACTTGATAATAGGAGAGATGTGTGCAGCCCACACCACTCCATTCAGTGCTGAATGTGTGGACCTTACTTGCCCCTGCACTCAGGATGAGACAGCAATGTTTTATTTACTCAAGGTATAAAGCAGCAGTGGTGGTAATTTGGCAGTGTCTGGGTTATGATCTCATAGGACTTTGTCTGCAAGTGACAAAGCCATCATTCTACTGCGATTAGAGCAGAGGAAGCACCTGTCACACAGTATTCCTCCACTCGCATGGGAAGGAAGCTTCAGGCTGGGTGTGAGAAACAAGCACTTGGCTGCGATCATGCAGTTGTCACGGAGTCCCAGAGCTTAGAGTAACTTTTAGGGCTCGTTCACACGGGGCAAGAGCGGGCGGATTTTGGCGTTGAATCCACGTCAGAATCCGCCCCCTCACAATAGAGGTCTATGTAGACTGCTAGCTTACTTTTTTCCATGCCGCTCATGGAAAAAAAGAAGTGAGTTGTCCTTTCTTCAGGCGGATTCCGCGGCTGATTCAGCCGTGGCGTCTGCCTCACTTCAGCAACCTCCGGACTAGGCCCATTCATTTGGGCCTACTCCGGAACGGGAAGCCGCGACAGTCGTGGTAGGCACATTTTGGCCCTATTCTGACGCTGCTTCCCGCGTCAAAATCAGGACCAAAATACGCCTAACTGTGCCCCGTGTGAACTAGCCCTTAACCTTCTAACCCAGATTCCCTGCACATACCCCTCCTAATTTTTGGTTTTCATGTTATTATTATTATTTTGCACAAGAGAAGTGCAAAGATTTGTAAACTCCATATTGATAGGTAAGCTAAAAAGACTAGTATGCTGCAGAGATGGCTAAACTAGAGTCAAAGGATATTCAACAAAGCCAATACTTCTCACCTGGAAGCGGTATGCCTTCATGCCCAGCCATATGTCATTACGTATCCAGACTATAGGTGGCCCAACAGGGTTCTAGAGCCTCCTTTCAATTGTACAGTTTTTCACAATAAACATATTGTTTCGTTCTAATATTGTAATCACTTACATATATTGTCATTACATTCACATGTATAAAGTTTCATTCCATTCCAACAACTTCTTGGTGCATTATTATTTTCCATTTTCTTTTGTTAATGAATGTAAATACTAAAGTAGAGTGCTATCCATCTATCCATCGCAATTACAACAATCCTAGTTCTTGCATGCATCTTCAGTAGCTTCTGGCAAATATTAATTTCTGAGATATGTAATTCGGATCCATTTGTTTTGTTTCAACCGCAACTAGGTGGTCGTTGATACAGCACAGATTGAGAATAAGGAAGCCTATGCACCACAGATCAGTCTGGAGGGCACAAGGGTTATCGTGCAAGTTCCATCGACTTGGTAATTGATCTCTTGCTTAAAGCTGGGGTTACGATGTCTCTATATTGTATGATCCCTTATCATAAGTTACATTTAAATTGAATGTGTTATCAGAAACAAAAGTTTTAACATAAAAACTTTATCTAGGCTTTTTTTTTTTAAATTTTCAGCTATATCAATACATAAGCTGAACATGCCTGTTACAGTATTAGGTTCCAAATATTTATAGATAATACAGGATTGCACTATTTGCAATAGGTGATTGTCACAATTCACTCATTACACCCCCCTCCCCCAGGCTTATACTCGAGTCAATACGTTTTCCCAGTTTTTTGTGGTAATGTTGCTTATGTTCGGGTCGTCTTATACTCGACTATATACGGTAGTTACATTCAGCCTGATCGGACAGTGTTGCTTGTTTAATATGCTTCATCCCAGTGACAGACTCCCTTTAACAACAGCTCAGGTGGGATAGGTGCCCCCATACTCATGTATAGAAAATAGAATGCCTTGTGTGAGGTGACAGGCTTTATGTCCTCTCTTGTAATCCTCAGGTGTTTGAAGGAAGACCCGGCTACTATGTCTCTGCTGCAGAGGAGTCTGGACCCAGAGAAGACCCTGGGGTTGGTGGATGTTCTGTACACTGCAGTGTTTGATGTTGCACGTTGGAAGGAGGGCAGGTACATGTCTATTACATCCCTGAAAAATAAAATAAGTTTATTGTGTATTGTTTTGAAAGTTTTCACAACAATCCATTGCTAGGCTCAAGGGTGCATTCACACGGAGTAAAATGGAGTGTAATTTGGAGTGTAATTTTTACACGTGTATTTTGGAGTGTTTTTTTTTTACATGTGGCGTTTACGGAACGTTTTTTGGAGCGTTTACACGTGTAGAAAAACACGCTCCGTAAACGCTCCAAAAAACGCTCCGTAAACGCCACGTGTAAAAAAAACGCTCCAAAATACGCGCGTTAATTTTTTACACGTGTAAAAATTACACTCCAAATTACACTCCATTTTACTCCGTGTGAATGCACCCTAAGACTGCTTGCTGTGCTTAGAATGAATTGCATTGCTGTGGACCATTCCTTGTTAGAATTGTTTTAAGACCCTCTTCGATCATAATCATGGCATATTCTAGCAACATCCCTACACTTTATTACATTGGAATACCCCTTTAACAAACCATTCTTGCAGGTGATGTGTGTGCTAGGTGACATGTCTTATTATATTTTTGCTGCATTCAGCAGTAACCTAATGATAGCTCTTAGAGTCCATGAGCTTTACTTTGTGTGACTGTGTACTGTGTGGGTTGGATAGTCCAAAGGTAGGGAAGTTTGAACCATCACTGTGCCAGCTTGGTAGGATACCAGACTATATTACAGTAGATATCCCTAGAAACATGATTCACCCAATGTGTTGCTTAAATGGATGGTTCTTTCAACATAGCCCAGTAAGCTGATTGTGGGCGAGTTCAGCTGCCATTGCCAGCAAACCCTCTTATCCCCTGCAGGAAGCATGAAGCATCACACAGTCATCATATAATTCCCATACATGCTTCAGAGAGAGAAGAGGCCTTTGAAGACCCTCGTTGGTTGTTTAAACCATTGGTTTTAAATAAAGCTTGATATTATATTTGTTGGTATTTAGTGCAGACTACATAGGTTATATCTGCCATTCTATTTACATCTTCCATTGGTTTTCAGGGAACAAGCACTGCCAATCATCCAAATTCAGCTACAGAGAGAAACCTCAGAGTTTGGAAACCAGATCGATCTTCCGCATGGGAACGGCAGCAAGTCAGCCGGTGGACTGCAAAAGACTTTCTCAAAACTAACTTCACGGTTCACCAAGAAAGTGTCTTGTAGTGGCTCTGGTCACAGTGGAAGTTACTCTGTCCCTCAGACCCCATCTAAACATGTCTTAACCACTAACAACTCAGAAGATAAGGGGAAACTCCCCAACCACACAGACTCCAAGCTACAGAGCATGCTGACCTTAGGAAGCTTCTCCAGGTCCGTGGACCACTCCAGCCACAGCACAAACAGCCAGTTAGTAAATGGTTTTTTTGTCGATCGCAGAGAGGATTTGTTTAAAGGAGATGATCCAAAGGATGAGAAAGGAATGAACTTACCTTCTGATCAGGAAATGCAGGATGTCATAGATTTTCTGTCTGGCTTTAACATGGGCAAATCCCAGCAGACATCCCCGGTGGTAAAGAGGAGAAATTCCACTACGTCCTCTGTAGTGCCAGAGCAGAAACAAGGGACTGTTAAGCCACCATCACAGCCAGTGATGCATCCTCCTGCTCCAATGCATCCTTCAACTACGCCACAACAACAACCGCAGCAGCAACAACAGGGACTGTTACAGCAACCTCCCCAGCTGCCTATATCACAGAAACAACAGCTGCAGTATTATCAACACTTGTTTCAGCCAATTGGTCCACAGCAGCAACAACCGCAACAACAATCACAGCACCCATCAGGAAAATGGTTAAACAGTTCCTCTTCGCAGTCGTCGCAAGCTGTCGGCAGTGGTTTATCTCCCCTTGGTCAGCTTAACCAATGGAGCAGTCAGGGGGTCTCTGATCTGAGCTCAGACTTGTATAGTATGGGGTTAGTCAGCAGTTTTATGGATAACATGATGTCCGAGATGCTAGGGCAGAAATCGCAAGGACCCCGAAATAACACTTGGCCGAACCGTGACCAAAGTGAAGGAGTGTTTGGGATGCTTGGAGATATTCTGCCTTTTGATCCTGCAGGTGACTACTTTTGATTTAAAATTTGTATTAGATTCTGTTTATATGATTCCCTTTCCTCTAGTTTAAAGATGTCCTAGATATAACCTCTATTTGACATATGTTTGGAGCTGGGGGGAAGTGGGGTGGACTCATCTGTTTTAGTATATAATACGGGGACTGGGTATTACAAGCTTGGGTGTGTGTCCCTATTCATTCTGACACTGTCCAGTCAGGGCTGACCATATCAGACTGTGTAGGGACATATCCATTTTGGCCATGGTGGAAATACTGTGGCAAAAAAGTTGCGTTTTACATTACCTGAAAAATGGATGGGATTCTGGCTAATCCCAGCCACACATTGTAGAAAAAAAATCTGCAGCACAAATGCCAGTTATACCTACGGAACAGCTGGTATTTTCTGTATAATAGAGGCCTTAATCAAAAACGTTTTTGCAGCAATTTGCTGCATGGGAGCCTTAGCCTTAACAATAATTTTAAAAATATTAACCTTAAATAAAAACCCTTTCCCATTCCTTAATAAGATAAACAAGAAAAAGAAATCATTGCCCTGTCCGTATAAAATTGAACTATTAAAACCGAATATAAAATATAATATATCTCGTAGAAAGACATACAATACTATAATAGTTGTTTTTCAGTCGCCCTAAACCCCCCGCTCCAAAAAGAGAATATATATATTCAGAAAACTATGCCTTAAGTAAGGTGTTGTTTTGTTTTTCTTTTTGTGAAATGAGGTAAACGTAGCAAAGTTTATCCAAATCTAGAATCGCCATAATCATGATGAATGTTTTTTTTTTTTTTTTTTTTTTTTTTTTTTTAAAGGGTTGTCAAGGATTTAGGTTTTGGCCTAGCCTTAGAATAGGCTATAAATATTTGATCAGTGAAGATCTGAGGTACAGGGGCCGGATATATCAGCTGTACAGGGCCTCTTCTGATGTCCATATAGATGAGTTTGGTCCCTGTATAGTGGCTAGGTGGAAGTACTGCAGCTCGGCTCGCATGGATGTCATTGGACGCAGTCTAATGCTTTCAGCCCCATGTTGTGCCTATCCTAAGGCTTGTAAAATGAAACCCTAAAATGAATTACAGTATTGCAGGACTTTTGATACAGCGCCCCCCCCCCCCAAAAAAAAAAAAAAAACAACCAAAAAACAAACAACTCATTAATCTTAAGATGGACAAAACATTATATATATATATATATATATATATATATATATATATATATATATATATATAGATATATAGATATAGATAATATTCTAATTGTTATGCAAAAGCAAGCCCTTGCGTGATTGTGCAGAAAAATAAACTTTTTCTAGTTTTATTAGGTCTCTTCCACTGATTCTGGTGACGTCAGGTTTTTTTTTTCTCTAGCCCCCACCATTCCTGAACTATCAGTACTATTAGTTTCAGCACCCAGTATGATAATTCAGTTCTCTGTCAGGTAGGCAGTCCTAGGTTATAACAGATAGGGACAGTCCACTTTACAGTAGAGCCGAGTAGCATATTGTGTGCTGAACCTATTTCTCATGAGCATTGCAGGCTGCTAAAATAGGACCCTGGTGAAGAATGCAAAGAGAGTTGGAAGTAGTGAAAGGTCCGCTTTCATGGGTTAAAAGATTGTATAAGGATGGGCATTGGTGGCGTATTGCCAGTATATGCCACCAGTGTCTGGGAGGTCCTCTGCTGATCACTAGAATGAAGTGGCTCTTGCTCTAGTAAAGCATGGTGTCACTTTGATGCTTGTAGCCATGTGCTTGCATGAATGGCAATCCATTTACTTCTGTGGGGCTGCTGTAGATTGTAGTTCCAGAAGCCCCATAGGAGTGAGTGGAGTGCCCATATTGGTACACCGGTGCTTCATTTACAGTAAGGTCACAGGGAAGTTTCTGTTCCCATTCTCCCAATGGTCAGACCTCCAGAAATCTGGTTTTTATCCCCTACCCTGTTAACCATTTATGTTACCAAAACACCTTTAAACTGTTGCCAATTTATCCTGTGTATCTGCAGGAGCGACGACGCTGAAGTCTCCCTACAGGTCACACATCCTGGGGACACATCAGGGTCTATACTTATACAATTCATGAATACCCATAGAACAAGTATCTGACTAATCTCTCTTCCCCCTGACAGCACGGTGGGGATAATAAGACTTACTGGGTCATGTTTGAGCTGAGTTGTAGGAAAGCAGTAGGGTTCATGTATTCCTTGCCTTCTGGAGTCCGTTAGGTTTGTTTTGGCGTTGACCGCCCTTGCACGCTGACACTAGCATGTATACACATCATCTGTGGTGCACGGTTTATCCTCCAGGAGTTCAGTGCTGACATTTTTTAGTGATAAGTTTATATATAGGAGACGGTGTCCAGAATGTCATACATCCACAGTCATAGGTCTATAGCGATAAGACTTAGAGTATGTCCCCACTGAGATAGTAATAGGGTGTTGGTAGATGGTATCATGCTGCTGGTGTATTGGCTACATGACCAGTTGTGGCCTAGTCTGCCAGCCTGATATTATTTTCAGTTAATGGGTAGGATTTTATCCCAGTAAACAGAAGTATTAGGAGCTGCTGACTGGCATCAACTAGTTCATTGTGTTGTATTCAGAAGTGGAAGACAGTGAGGCTTAAAAGATTAGTCCTAGGGGATGACCCAGAACAAACAGCTGAGCCTGGTAACTACTGACTGTTGTGTGTGCTTTTCTCATCTCTCCACAGTTGGCTCAGACCCAGAGTTT
This sequence comes from Leptodactylus fuscus, assembly GCF_031893055.1. Classification (NCBI taxonomy): domain Eukaryota; kingdom Metazoa; phylum Chordata; class Amphibia; order Anura; family Leptodactylidae; genus Leptodactylus; species Leptodactylus fuscus. The sequence goes on from NC_134271.1 coordinate 64,184,339, forward strand.
GCCCGGTATGTGGCCGGGGTCAACCAAGCTATGCAACAAAAACGGCAAGCACAGCATGTCCGCCGCCCGAGCACTACACGTAGCAACTGGCCCCATCCTGACGAGTCTCACAGAACCTGGCCATTCCCAGAATACTTCTCAGAAGGGTAAGCAGTGAATTACATCAGATTTACTTTCTATTATCCCATATCTTATAATGGGAATACTATCTGTGTGTCACATAAGACTTGTTCAGATAGTACAGTGTGGGAAATCGGTCACTTCATATAAATGCTCCATGGCCTGGCTGCAGAGCCTTAGGCTTTAGTTACATGGCATCCCATAGCAGCAGCCCTCTGCTTTGGCTTGAAGAAGGTAGAGCCCAAAATGCAGTAATGAGTGTCTTTAGATAGACATGACTCCTTCTGTAGGCCTAGTCCACCCAAACCTACCTAGAACTATAAAGTATGTACATAGTCATTGTGTAGTTACTGATGGGCCCATCTGTCGGTAATACCTGACGAAAATATCATCACTGCATGGATAGAAAAGAACGAACAATGTCTGCCTTTTACAGGCTGTTCAAAAATAATCCATTGCAAATAAATGTGAACTTTAAAGTGTAGTGCCACCTGGTGTCCAAAGTGTAAAGCAATGTGTAGGCCCAAAACACACCTGAATATTGTGGTGGACAGGCTCAGTCACTGTTCATTGCAAACCAGACAGTAGATATAGCTTACTAATGCATAGAAATGATTCATAAGATAGTCATGTATGGCGTATAGCTTTATCTGTACCCGTTTTCAGAGCATGGGTGCCCCAAGCACATGTCCTTTTAGGTGCCATGTCCACATATTAATGTTTCCCTCCATTCACTTTCATGGGATTTCCAAAGTGTGAATAACTGTATTCAAACTCTATGAAGTGAATTCAGAGAGCCATACGTACATCATGGACACCTCTCCATTCACAACTGCTGCAGCAGGTAGGATGTGGGGTAGGGGACCCCCATTCTTAACAGATATCTGTGGTATATTCATTTGATCTATTAAGGCAGGAATGCATTGTGGCATTGTGGTTCTTGTAGTGCACATCATTAGTGCTTTGGGATTATAGTATACCAAAATGAATAAGGTTGGCAGACTGGTAGCAGAGGAAACGTGTGTACGAGGCAAAAACATGGGTGCATACATGATGATGGCAGCTGCAGCGTCTGCCTTTCCTCTGCATCACATTGGTGTAATGTTGAGAATTTCAAGGTGCTACGGCCTAGTCTCTTTGTGTAGGCAGATTAAGACATTAATATTTTTTGTGTCTTTCAGAGATGTGATAAACAGCAGCTGGACAGGTGCTCAGGGAGACTCCGCCAGCTCAAGTGACGAGACCTCATCTGCAAACGGAGACAGTCTATTCTCTATGTTCTCAGGTCCAGACCTTGTTGCTGCAGTCAAGCAGAGAAGGTAGATGAAATCTAAGAGCTATTAATACTGTATGTCTTTTATTAGTTTTTGGTACCTTGAGACACTGCAACAAGCGGCATATGCCAGTCTAATAGCAGAAAACACACCGTCTGTGGGGGAAGGGGGCTGTGCTACCAAATGTATAACAAATGCATTAAAAGGGGCTGTTCAGGAGGTGTACTTGCATGCAGCAGCGTTTTCTTCTTGTTGGTTCCGACACCCGGTCACTCCACTTCCTCCCTCTCTTCCTATATTCACAGGTATGTAGTTATACTGGGGGGCTGGCTGATTATTATAAGCCATCCCCCATCATAGCACAGGTAACTAGGAATGAAAACAGGAGGGTAAGGGTGGAATGCAGGAGACTAGTGCTGGTTCTGAGCCACGTGACTTGTAATGACAGCCCACCCCCACTCTCATATATAACCTGACAACCATGGCTTGCAACTTGGGCACTGTCGTTTTAGCAAACTTGCCAAAAATAAACAGTATAGGTCAGTGATAGTGAACCTTTTAGAGCCTGAGTGCCCAAACTGCAACCCAAGACCCATTAATTTATCACAAAGTGCCGACACAGCAATTTAACCTTAATTCTGTGCGGATCCACAATTGCGGACCTGCAAAATAGTCGTGTGAATGGGGCTTTACAGAGCTTTCAATAATACAAACAACTTTATACTGAAAGGTAGAAGTTTGCATTCGGCATAATTTTGAACAATTAATGTTCACTATTTACATCACACAGGATCTGTTGTATAGTGACCGAGCAATGTTATTACAGCCTGTACTAATATCACATGTCTGCTATAAAACAGATGCTGTGCAATATAAATAATGAGGGGCCACACTGTCCAATGCACAGTGGCTCCCACACAGTACACTTTGCTCCACAGTCATCCCCACACAGTATAATCTGCTCCACAGATGGGTGCCCAAAGAAAGAGCTCTGAGTGCCACCTCTGGCATGTGTGCCATAGTTTTGCCAACACTGGAATAGGTGATTATAAGAAGAGTACTATGCCCTTTTAGCAGGAAATATATTTGTTCTGTTCTCTTTGTTGGAAATTCACGGCTCTGTCCATCTCCAGATGGGCTGTAGACTCATGTCTGTAGGAATCTATGTAGAGGGGAGGGGGAGTGAGCAGGAATTGCAGAAGATAAGAGAAGACTGACAGACTTACAGCCTGTTCAGATCAGGCTTTGATCATCAGTTTAATTGATTAGTTTTGTGGATACAAAAAAATGAGGCGAAAAATGGATGAAAGTGGATGGAAAATACTGACCATCCGTTTATATAGTCAGTATTACATAAAAACAGATCACTTTCTGTCCGTTCTTTTGTGGGACACACAAGTCTGGTTTGTCCTACTTTTCTGTCTGAAATAACTGATCAGTTTTTATTCAAATTTGACGCTGTCCGTTTTTGGGGGGGTTTTTTTGGATCAGTTTTTTGGCTCCGTCAAACTCCTCCGTAATAGTATAGAAGTTTTATATCACAACCAAAGCACTTTACTGTGAGTTCCCACAGAGTTTTCTGCAGGATTGATTTCAAAATCTGCCTCTAAAAACGCCTCCCATTTATTTTAGTGGTAGTCAATAGGTCATGTTGCTAGAGGAAAAATTGTGCTATCTTCAGGCAAAGTGTGTAAAAAACAAACAAACCCCCTAGCGTAGTGAAGTTTCCAGATCCATATAGATGCTAGGAGTCCCCGCTTCCCAGCGACATACTGTTCCGTATCAAGTGAATGGTAAATCTGGCTAACACACGGACCGTCGTGTGCTGCTACCCTGAATTTATACATTGGAGGTGCACACAGAGGTTTCCTATGGCAGAAACTATAATTAAGTAATATATGTGTGTATATTTAGTTATTAACTGCTGCTACTCTCTCTCTGGCCAGGAAACACAGCAGTGGTGAACAAGAGGCAAACACGCTCCCATCACCACCTCTCCTCTCCACGGTGGATGATCTCAACCAGGTGAGACCCCTTCAGGAAATTGCTGCTTATTGTATTAGTTACACCAGTGCTACACAGGACAAGTTTTGTTGGCCTATTTTCAAACCATATGACCAAATATAATGTGTGTAGGTCGTCTGTAGCTGTTACAAGTGGGTCACCATCAGCTTACACAGAACTTTGTGCTGGAAAAGTCACAAGAAAAAAAAATCCAGCAGGTTTGGTTTTTCGCTATTTGTGATGTTGCCTTGTCACATTGATGTCATGGGACCAAAGTGTCCACATAGCCCCAGCCGAATGTGATATTACAGGTCATGTGACCGCAACATGTCAGTCACTAAAAACAGAAACCTGCTAGATTTTTGGCTGTAGACTTTTCAAGGAGAGTTTAAGGAGCTGCCCTCATTAACCACAGAAGTAGTTTTCAGTCATTGGTTTAGATATTGTCAGCCATTGCCGTACTGTGCCCATCATTGGTGATGATGTGCTGGACAGAGCACTATATGCAAGCGGAAAGGAAGATACCTGATGGAAGCAGAAGTTAGGCATTGGTTGACCAGTTGCTGAAATGTTACATTTTTGTTAGTATAATTGTAAAGCGAAGTTGTATGATTCGACAAGGGGCTAAAAATTTGTTATTTTAGGTCCTGCAATATCCTTTCAACTTAAGTTGTGTGAGACTATGCAACATCTCTTGTAGTGGGTGTTGTATGTCGTAAATTTCACAGAACTTTCAGCCAAATGACGCACACTATTGTCATACAGACAACTTGTGCACGTTTTGTGGTCACATGACCGTCAGTCACACTGTTCTGACCAATATTAAAGTTTAGCTTATTCAGATATTGTAAGAAATACAACCCAGTACATAGAAAGCATCAAAACAGTGGAATGGTTTCCAGTCCACAACCCAAAGAAATGTGCAACGTATCACCCAATAACCCAGCACATGTCATATTATATATAAAGGAATCCTATTGTAGTTTCCTCCAGCACTGTCTGCAGAGCGTCTGGGAAAACTGATATTGTAAATTTTGTTTTTTTTTCTTGTGTGTGTTTTTTAGGAGAACAAAACCAAAACTTGGCCTCCCAAAGCCCCCTGGCAGCATTCTTCCCCCCTTACCAATACACTGCCCAATCAGAGTTCTTCTTTATACCACATGACAAATCCGGTGAGCCAGTGGAACGATACAATGCAAATGCTGCAGTCACCAGTCTGGTCCACAGCCAATGACTGCGCTCCGCCGACGGGGATCTCCTCAACATTTGCTTATGCACAGCAGCAGCAATCTCAACAGGCAAACAAGGGCTTTAAATCTTTCCAGATGAAGCACGAGCGCAGGCCTTCTTACCTGCACCAGTTCTGACCAAGCTGCTAGACCTCCATTTTGGCTGCTTTCCTGTGTTAGGGGTGTGGGTGGGAGGGGATTGCAGTCTCGTACCTGTTGTGGCAAATTTTGGGGTACAAGCAGTATAGGTTGTTTGGTTCTGAACCTGTGTTGTGATTTCCATTTACCTTAAGTTAAGCAGTGTGAATTTAGAGGAGTTCCCCTTTTAAGTTTTCTGATAACATTGAGTTTTCACACATTTCACCAGGGGTATGTTTACATGTGGCAACAAAAAAACCTCACTTAGGCTGGGGCCCCATGTGGCGTAAACGCTGCGGTTAGGCCATGGCAAAAACCGCAGTGTTTTACAATCCTTGCAAAGTGGATGGGATTCTATGGAATCTCATGGATACATTGCTACAAAGTACACACAACAGGCACGCCAAGATTTCCAAAACTGTTGTGGTTTTGGAAATTGCAGCATGTCAGTTATACCTACGGAAATGCCAGTGTTTCCCTATAGGTATAATGGAAGCAGAGAGGAAATCCCTGCGGACTTTGTGAAAAGCACTGCAGGAAAAACTGCGATGTGTTGATGTTGTAGTTTTTCCCCGCAGTGCTTTTTTTGCTGTCAGTCGCTACGTGGGCCCTTAGCCTTAAAGCGCATAGTGAAACACATCTAGAAACTGTGCGTGTTTCATTCTGCAGCTTTTATGTGGTTTTACTTCCTATTCATCTCTGACATGTCACTGCATTTACCAAACATGGCGCAAACACTGCTAAATAGCCACAGGGACATTCAGCAGAAATGTTCAGTGCAAAAACCACCCACAATACCAAGATTTGGCTGAAAAGTAGAATTTCTCTGCATTTATTCCCAGCTTTAACCTTTTACATCAGAGGTTGAGGTCCATAGGCAAAATCTGCAGCAATAATTGGCAAGTCAGTTTGCGCTGTGGGTTTTCTGCATGGCATGTGGGGGGATTTATTTAACCCCAACAATAATGCTGCAAATGTCAATCACTGTGTGTTAGCGGTCAGTGAATTTGCAGTGGCTAACAGATGATGGTTTTGCTTGGCATGTTCCTGGCCAAAAACCACACAGCGCATTCATCTAACATTGACAACTTTTCTACAATCCGTATAATTAAATCCAAATAATAAAACCACAATGGAATAAATGCATTGATACCGCCACATGTGAACATGTCCTACAGGTATGGATCCTACCTAGGTAGACCACACACATGCACACACCCCTTGTGATCTTGGGTGGCACTGCTTATTAAAGGGAACCTGGCAGATTTTTATTCCACCATAATCTGGCTCCATTATGTGTAGAATGAAGTTTTCTTTCCCATAAAACATAAAAAGTCACAGTGGGTGGGAGCAACTTCAGCCTAGCCATACTGTCTGCTTACATGACGGACACCTCCCTTACAGTCCCCTCACTCCCTGATATCACAAGGGAGATGTCAGTCATGACCAGGAGCTGTGACTAGGCTGAGTCTGCTCCTGCCCACAGGGTAACTTACATAAGACTTTTTATACTTTCAGACATGTATAGCTTTACTTTGCTGTAACAGGGAGATACAGAAAACTTCAATGGAAAGGGTATTACTTCATTCTGCACATGATGCGGCCAATATATGGTGGGAAAAACCAGCTGACAGGTCCTCTCTAATACTGTAGGGTACCGATTGTGTAATGTGCTGGTAGCTCATCCCCCGTTGTCATGTAAGAGTTATTTTCCCAACCTCCCACCAAGTGAGACTCTGAACCTTGGGGCCTCTAACCTGCCATAGAGATTGCCCAGGCTCAACCTAACATTTAAAATTGCACTATTTATATGGAGAAGCCGATTGTGTTCCCATATAAATACATCAAATTTTGGGACAAGGGTCAGTTCAGCCACTGTTTTCACACAGTTGAGTCCTACCCAGGCCGGAGGATGTGGCTGTCCCCTTCCTGCTAATCCACAATGCCCAGGGCGGAGGGGCACTACCTTACAAAACAAGTCCTAATATTACAAAGAAGAAGTTGCCGTTCTTTGACAACTTCCCAGTGCTCCTATGACTGCCCTGGCAGAAATGGTTCTGCTTTTTTTTTTTTTACAGACAATGGAAGGATATAAAGGGGAATATTGTACTTGTCGTTATATATTTTATACCCCCCTACCCCTTTTCCTGGGGTGGTTAGAGACAGAGATGGAGAGCAACCCCCTCCATCTCGAATTGCTACAGGCAGTGAAGGCCTGAACTTCAGGTGGCTACAGGTCTTGTCATAGAACAACCATACTTTATGGTAATTATTGTAATTTTTTTTTATTTTTTTTCATATGGCCAAAGGCATTATGCACATAACACTCCGGACGAGACAAAGCGATTCTGGGATAGTAAAGACTTTCAATATTCTTTAAAAATAATATAAAAAATAGAATAAAAATAATATCAAATATCTATGTGAGCTGGCTCAGATATCTAAATTAAATAGCAAGTAGATGACAAAGTCTATTTTTTAACGTGAAGCATAATGTCACTTAGCAGTGCCATGACACCGAGCAGAAACCTACGGGAGCGGAGATTCTTCCAACCAAAGTGGCTGCAGAGACGCTTATCAATGGTGCTTACCACAAAACCGAACCCTTTCTGTACAGATTCTCCCACCTTCTCCCGATTGATGTTACAAAAAATATTCTTTATATATAAATATTATTATATATAGTTTATATGTATTTAAATCGTCATTTCATCTTTTGCAGAGGCCCGTACCTAAATTCCCGTATTTTATAGTATGGAAAGCATATAAAAAAAAAAATGTAAAGAAAAAAAAATCTTTAAGTTACTGACAGTATTAATCTTATTTTTGTATTTTCTTAAATTGTTATATCACTAATCTGCATTAACTTGTTACTGTGAGGGAGAGCTTGCTGATAGATAGAGGCGGCAGTGTGTTCCTCGAAGCACATTCTCAGCTTTTTTTTTTTTTAAAATTTTTACAAAGTTTATCTATACCAAAAATATGTATAAAACACTAAACTATATATACACAGATATAAACTGGGGTGATGAACCCCTCAACTCTCCCCTCCTCTGCCCCGTGTACAGCAATGTGTTCCATAGCAGGTCCTGAATGTTACTTTTTGTGTTGAGTGGAATCGCCCTGATGTCGCCTGTATTTATAGTTTTTTTTTTTTTTTTTGGGGGGGGGGTGTCTTTTTGCCTCTTTCCAATCAAGTCTTCATCCTGTCTATGTTTACAGAGACTTGTGTGCTGTATATAAACCCTTCTATAGTGATGTGCTTGGCACCGTCCGTGTGTTTCTTTTTCGTCTGTTTCTAAAGATATTTTGTACCACTTGTTTTGAAGACTGGCTCTAAACATTGAGTTGTATGTAATGGTTCACTTTATCAGTCCCCCTGAAGAGAGTGCCCCCCTCCCCCAATATATTCTCAGTCCTTTGCACTTAATCTTTCCCATATTTTATCAGAATAATTATGGTCTTATTAATGGATAGACGTATATATTTGTACTAAACAGACGTCTCAAAGTGCCAACAACGTTCCACAGGCTACATATATATATTTTTTTTACTTGTATTTTGAAGTCTTCGAAATTAAATGTGGTGATCCACCGAAAAAACTGAAATCTGAGACCATTTTTCTATATGTTAAAGCTTTGACCATGTAGGTGCTATGTTTTTTGGCTTCCAAATTTTTTCTGGTCACCGAACCCTCTAGCAAAAAAAAAGAAAAAGAAAAAAATAACAAAAACATAACTTTATGGGGTGAATCCATTCCCTCTATGAGCAAGATGAGTCTTAGCTGAGGTTGAGAGGGTTTGGCGCTGTGCGAGTGTGACCGCCCCCTACTGTTTCCTCTCCCCCTTCCAGCAAACACTTCTGAACTGGAACTGTACAGTTTGTATTTTACTTCTGAAGCTTCTGTAAGTAAAATGACTTTGCTTTATTAAAGATACATTTAATAGTGTGACCTTATTTCATGTCTTATTATTGGGGGTGATACGTTTTTTTTGCTGGTTTCTTGAACATTTGCTACTCATTACTGCAATTGAAAACCATGTCCAGTTCTTCAGCAAAAAAAAGTGCAGTATGAACCCAATCCTAAAATTGAAATGCGACCCAGAAGTGATGAAATGTATACCTGCTGTATCCATTACTGAACAGACTAGATGGCAGCCTTTCTTTTCTGAAGCTGGGTTTATATAGCGCTTTGTTTGCTGAAGTACTGGATGCAGTTTATTTTTGCACCTAGGTTTGGGGTCAATAAGGTTGTCCTCATACAAAATCCATGAATGGTGAGTTTCATTGGTCTTTATGTAATGCAGCAATGTGGTTTGAGTTCACAGCCCGCCTTTACTATAAGAAAATCTTTGAATGAAACGTGCACGGACTAGTCCCCCAGATCGGGATAATATGTACAAGCAACACACAGAGAATTGTAGTCCAGCACCATGCAGTGAAATTTGCTAAATCATAGCTTTTAATTGAATGAAAAAATTAAAAACATTCAGAAGGACACACGGTACAGAAAGATATGTATATCCATTGGCATAAAAAACAAATGAACAAACCGGACATAAATGTGAAACAAAAAAACGAACCAAGTCCGCGTTCACATGGTGAGAAATAGCGGACTTGTTTCGAGACTCCTGTCTCTTAGTCATAGGCTTTATGTAATGCAGCAGTCTGTGGTTCTGAGAGTTGTAACTTCACAATTTACAACCAATGACACAACATAAAATGGGAAGGGAGGGTGGAGAGACTTTATTATTCCCTCTATGCCAGTTTTCTCATATTGAGGTGCATGTTTGGCACAAGGCCCTTTCTAGTGCTTCAAGCTGGGGCTGACTAAAACCAGAATGGAAATCTTCACCAGGTCTGACCTAGTGTAGACTTCCATTCTGGTGCAGGAACTTGGCTGCAGCGTCTTCATAAAGCTCCTGGTCGCTGTGCTGGTCAGGCTGTTTATTAAGACTGGAGTACAATAAACCAGTCTTGCACTGGGTTCACACTAGCTGTCTCCTATTCTGCTTACAATCGGTGGAGAGAGAACTCCTGCAAGCAAAACGGATAGACCCCATTATAGCCTATGGGGAACAGTTTTTTGGGTCCCCAGGTGACATCAAAGAATGGAAACACAAACACTAGTGGATTAAGGCAAATATATTAACGTTAGGTTCACACTAGAGAAATATCTTCTTTATTCCAGGTTAGACATTTCCATGGCAGTACAGGGGGAAGGGGAGAGGAGGATTCCTAGGACAGGCCGGTATTCCCTGGCGATTATAGGGTAATCCTTTAACTGTAGCCTTGTAGATGGTTCAGAAATGTGAATTGCCATGTTACAGTAGTGGGGAGCCGCATGTACTATAGCCAAACTAGCAGTTCTCCATTTAAGAGCTCTGTTAATATTTTGGGAAGCAGGGGCAAGAGTAGCGCACCTTCTTTTGACAGCCTTTCATAAAAATCACACTATTAATGCGCCACAAAGTGAGCTACTGACTGACCGCTTTCTTCCTATATGGAGCTCTAGTTCAAAGCCATTAATTGTCCAAAAAGAAAGCTTGCTGCTTCTGAATATCAAGACTTTAGCTGTGCACAAAAACCTACATTCAATGTGACACCACATTCTATTAGAAGAGGCTGAAACAAATGGTAAGGTGACATGTATTCTGCCAACCTGTGGATAGATTAGTGTTAATCAGAAAAATGTTTCTGTACATTTCAAAGGGTGAAATTCAGTAGGCTATTCCTATTAAATAATAATAAATAAGTTAGCATGTAGCATCCCCCCCACACACACACGCTACATGTGCATTGTTGAATCTGGACAAAGCCTTAGAGAAATCGCTAACTGAACAAATGTGATAAAAGGTCCTTTAAAAAACAAGGTTTAAAATTAATTAAAAAAATAAACATTTAGAATGGAGTCTGTAATAGTTAGAGAATCCAGTAGTGATGGCGTTTCCATGTGTTGTTGTTGGACGTTATAAAGGCTCAGATTTCTGAGGTCCAGGTCTTATCAATTCTAACACTTCCGTAGTGGTATTTAGCACCACCTGGTGGTAAAAGCTAGAACTACCACAATATTTGCAAATATAATGGAAGTAATAAAGGTGTGTGGCATCAGGATGTGGATGATCTGAAATGGCTGTATGTAGGACTCATGTCGGTTTTTCAGGTTGCAGGGGAGTGGAATCTGCTATTGTTGCCAAATAGATCAGATTTCTGTGTAGAACCTGCTGGTACCTGGTAACAAAAGGAAACCAAATATGATCAGTAATGGGCAAATGTTTTAATGTCTGCAGGAGATATATATATATGAAAGACTTTTCGGAAAACTTAGTTTATATACAGTTGAAGAATATAAAAATGCTTCCATCCCTAATTTACAAAAACGCATGCACTTCAAGCAACTTTTCCTCTTGTAGAGTTCCCTGCCACATAGCTGCAGTGTCACTTAGGGTAGTCGATAGAGATGAGCGAGTAGTATTCGATTGAATACGACTGTTCGATCGAATACTCGTATCAGTCGAATACCACGCGGGAAAATTCCATTGAATTCAATGCAAAAACCTCTTCGTGCTCCTCGTCCTGCTACTTCCAGAACTTGGAGGATCCAATGTGCCCCCCCCCCCCCATAGACTATAATGTTATTCGATCGAATACTCGCTCATCTCTAGTAGTTGACACTAAATGCTGCTTTTCCATAATTGCATCCTGCTCCTTGGGGCCTGACAGCAGTTTACTGTACTCCTGCCAATAAAAATCACACACAAGGCACCAAGTCCTGTATGTGTGGGAAAGTCGCTAACACCTGCTCTACCTACAGTCTATGAATATCTTATGAATATTCTTGACCTTTCTGGATAACCAGAGCTTGTAATACAGAGACGGGGCATTGTATGACTGCAGCCTGTAAAATGTACTTCCCCAGGTCACCTGCATGCGGCAGAGATGAATGTGGCACTTACAATAAACAATCTACTGCTCTTCCCTTGTTCTGATATTCCACAATGCAGCGAATGAGTTGATCATTTTCTTCCAGCAGCTGAAGAGAGTAAGGACAAGACATGGCCAAATGAAAGATATGACATAGATCATTAGATATTTTAACATGGTTTTTACCTACATGAATACACTATAGCAAACCATCAGCCTCAGACTATTTCTGGGACTATCCTTATGGTACGTCAACAATATGTAATACTGGGGATCCAGTTTGTGACAACACTGGTAGGTTTTATTCATTGTCATCAGGATCCAAAATAGTAATTAATTATGTAATACAAAAGCTACTGTGCACAACGATGCAGAACAACCAAACAGGAGTCTAGAAAAAATATGAATGGCAACCCCTGCAGGAGCTCTGCCCATAGCTATGGTAGTTTAAGGGGTTTCTGGCATCAGATTGGTGGAAGGGGCTTCTCAGGCGCCACCACTGCCAGTTAGAAGGGCCCCAGTGTTTGTGCAGCAACTACTGGGGACTACAGCGCCATACTCCTCACTGGAAGCAGCTGCTGCCACTAAACATATAGGGCACATGTACAAAGACTGACAGCTATACGGGGACGAGGAGAGCTGGACAGAGCAGGCGCCTCCCAATAAGTGGGCCCGCATTCGGTAAACCAGTGAGTTTTTGCAGGAAGGATTTAGAAGAAGTATCTGCAAATCTCTATCCGACCAATGTGTCACTCACCCGCTGCACGTTATCCTCGGGGATCGGTACTCGGCCCCGGAGACGATCTGGCACAAACACCAAAGACATCTTTCCGGAGTTCTCTTCACTTCCGGCGCACGCAAGCAACGTCATATCCCCGCCCCTCAGTGGCGTCATCACTTAGGGCTTTGGTCACATGACGTTACGTAGTCAGTACGGCCTCCTCTCCTAGCTGTGGTCAGGGAGAG